>NW_017891142.1:0-24326 GCF_001540865.1 Ananas comosus
GCCCCTAGTGAAGTACTCCGGAGACTCGTGCTTCGGTGGAGCGACCACCGACAAGCAAAACAAACTAGTGAGTATGATCCAATCCTCACAAGAGGCTACCCTGTCTACTAGGGTCAATGTGCCTCTGCTGCACAATCATGATATATAATCAATGTTGGGACCTCTACTATCCCTAGGTTCATGTCAAGCTTACTACACTAGACTCGATGCCACTCGTTCAGTCACTGTAGTAAATGTCTCAATTATTCTACATGCCACTCGTTCATGTCATAGTGCTTCTACCACACTAGTTCATTGCCACTCTATTAGGCTATGTCCAAGTTCGGCTCTTTATGCCGCTATAGGATACTATGTCACAAGACCCAATCCTCATGCCATTCTAGTCCACGTGTCAAGCTCACCCCGCTACACTACCAAGAAAGCATGCAAGGAAATGGAAATGTACAACTACTATTCTGATAGTGCAATATGGTCAATATAATTAACTTAGACATAAAAAGAAACTCGAATGCTTCGGGACGACACCCCCACCTTTTGTGTATACTGATTCTCTAGAAATGCGATTTGGTGTTCTTTACGACGAAGCCTCGGCCTCCTTGGTCCAAATGATGCTCAATCGGCCTTATTTTGTCGATAGCTCTTAACCCGCTCGACAAATCGAAATTCCGACTTCGCCCCCGCGTTTTGTTACCTAGCAATTAGGTTTACATGGTCTCAAATGAGATCAATCTCATACTTTGCCAAAAACCCTATTTTGGTGCCCTAGGGTTAGCATCAAGCTATACCCATCTCAAAACCCTAGATTCTAGCTCTAATCCTACCATTCATAGTGCTAAGGATCCATTTGACCCCATCCAAAGAGCTAAAACCCAAAAACCCTAAATTTCACAAGCTAGGGTTAGAAGCTTACCTCTAGGTTAGCTCCAAGAGAGAAGAGAGGAAGAGGGCGAGGTCCAAAGCCTTCCTTTTCTTGATCTCCTTCTTCTTCTCCTTCCTTTTCTTCCTTCTGTTCCTTCTCTTTTCTTCTTCTTCTTCTTCTTCTCTTCTAGAGAGAGAGAGAGAGAGAGAGCAAGAGAGTGTGAGAAAGAGAGGGAATAGAATGAGAGAGTGAGAGGGAGAGAGGGACCACAATCCCTCATATTGTAACAATATCCAACTGGCCCCCTCTACTTTTCATCTCCTGCACAGCCCTTACTGGGCATTCTGCGCGCGGAGGGACCGGTCTCCCCGACTTGGGACCGGTCCCCGAGAGCTTCAGCTGGGGTCACGCGTTCGGGTATCGATCTCTCCCAGAGAGACCGGTCCTCGGGAGACCGGTTCCTTCCTGAGAGACCGGTTCCCGAGAGCTGGGATTTCAGGACTTAGCCAAATTTTGGCTTTTCTCGCTGGGATCACATTCGGGGAACGGTCTCTCCCTGCCAAGGACCGGTTGCCTCAAGAATCCCTGCAACCCCAGCCAATGGGATCGGTCCCTCCCTGCCAGGGACCGGTCCCCGAGAGTAGTTTTGCTCCAGTGGAGGTTTTGCACTATTTGCTCCTGTGGACTCTTTTCCAAAACACTTTTGGTGATTTTAACATCTTTGGCCTTTCCAAAGCACACCTACACGATGACCCTTGGTCGATTTTGGATGAAGTCTAACTCTCGCATTTCGAGAACTCACTTCCTCACATCCTCCCTTCCTAAAAAGGAGTTTCGTCCTCGAAACGAATTTATTAACTTAATTAACTCATACCTCACTGCATTTCCTCAAAGAGATGAGGATAGTGCACTTTCATCGTTTCCTCGAGTTCCCACGTGGCCTCACGATCGTCATGACCGGTCCAACGAATCTTCACATAGGGAATCTCACGATTTCTTAGCTTCCGCACTTCTCGAGCAATAATCATCGCCGAAAACTCTTCATAGCTCAAATCCTCTTGTAGATCCGGTGGTTCATAATACAGGACATGCTCGGGATCGTGGACGTACTTACGAAGGTTAGAAACGTGGAATACATCATGCACCCCTGCAAGCGTCGGCGGTAATGCAAGTCGGTACGCTACCGCTCCAACCCGTTCCAACACTTCGAAAGGCCCAATATATCGGGGACTTAGCTTTCCCCGCACTCTAAAGCGTTTCACACCTCTCATAGGTAAAAGCTTCAAGAAAACGCGGTCACCCACCGTGAATTCCAAATCTCTACAGCGTTTGTCAGAATAGCTCTTTTGCCTTGACTGTGTCGTAGGTAGCCTCTCGCCAGCGAGACGGACCTTCTCTTCCGCCTGACGCAATACGTGTGGGCCCAATGCCGCATGCTCACCTACATCGCTCCAACATATAGGGGATCGGCACTTCAGCCCATACAGGACCTCGAACTGTGCCATCCCAATGCTAGCTTAGTAACTGTTGTTGTAGGCGAACTCGGCCATTCTCAAGTGGTTCGCCCAACTACCCTTGTAGTCAATGACACACGCCCGCAACATATCCTCCAGAATCTATATAGCCCTCTCTGACTGTCCATCTGTCTGAGGATGAAATGCGGTGCTGAAATCGAGTTGTGTGCCAAGTGCTTCTTGTAGGCTTTTCCAAAAGTGCGAAGTAAAACGGGGGTCTCGATCTGACACGATCGACTTCGGAACCCCGTGCATCACAACTTCATCCAACTATACCTGCGCCAACTTGTCGCCCGACCAGGTGGTGTGAATCGGTAGAAAGTGTGCCGACTTAGTCATACGATCCACAATCACCCAGATCGCGTCGTGGCCACCCGTCGAACGGGGCAATCCGACCACGAAGTCCATCGCGATATTCTCCCATTTCCAAACGGGAATAGATAAACTTTGGAGCTTTTCCGCTGGAAATCGGTGCTCAGCCTTCACTTGCTGGCATACTAAACACTGCGCTACATAGCGCCCGATGTCTGCTTTCATGCCCGGCCACCAATATTGCATCTTTAGATCGCGGTACATCTTGGTGCCGCCCGGGTGAATGCTGTAAGGAGTCCGATGTGCCTCTTGCAATATTAATTTCTGGACCTCCTCATTTTCCGGCACGCACCATCGGTTTCGAAACCGAAGCGCACCCTCGGCGTCTATACTGAAATCACCGCCGTGTCCACTCTCGATGTCCCGCCGCACCTTTTGGAGATTAGGGTCCGCAGGTTGCAAACTCTTAATCCGCTCCAACAAGGTCGGTTGGACAACGAGAGCCATAAGCATAGACGGGATTTCCGGAGCTACCACCTCGAGATCCAATCGTTCCATCTCTCTCCACAGAGGTTCTTGACGTGTGACCAACATAGCCAGATTCTCCACTGACTTCCTGCTAAGCGCGTCGGCCACCACGTTCGCTTTTCCGGGGTGGTATAGGATTGTTACATCGAAATCCTTTAGCAATTCCAACCACCGCCGCTGTCGCATATTGAGCTCCTTTTGCGTGAAAAGGTATTTTAGACTCTTGTGGTCCGTGTATATCTCGCAACGCGCGCCATACAAGTAGTGCCTCCATAGCTTGAGGGCAAACACTACCGCGGCCAACTCCAAGTCATGGACAGGGTAATTCTTCTCATAGCTCTTCAGCTGACGGGACGCATAAGCGATCACCTTCCCGCCCTGCATCAGAACACACCCTAAGCCCGATTGTGACGCGTCGCTATACACCACGAAGTCTTCGTCTTGCATCGGTAAGGCGNCACCGCCGTGTCCACTCTCGACGTCCCGCCACACCTTTTGGAGATTGGGGTCTGCAGATTGCAAACTCTTAATCCGCTCCAACAAGGTCGGTTGGGCAACGAGAGCCGTAAGCATAGACGGGATTTCCGGAGCTACCACTTCGAGATCCAATCGTTCCATCTCTCTCCACGGTGGTTCTTGACGTGTGACCAACATAGCAAGATTCTCCACTGACTTCCTGCTAAGCGCGTCGGCCACCACGTTTGCCTTCCCGGGGTGGTATAGGATTGTAACATCGAAATCCTTTAGCAATTCCAACTACCGCCGTTGCCGCATATTGAGCTCCTTTGTGTAAAAAGGTATTTCAGACTTTTGTGATCCGTGTATATCTCGCAACGTGCGCCATACAAGTAGTGCCTCCATAACTTGAGAGCAAACACTACTGCGGCGAACTCTAAATCGTGAACAGGGTAGTTCTTCTCATAGCTCTTCAGTTGACGGGACGCATAAGCGATCACCCTCCCGCCCTGCATCAGAACACACCCCAAACCCGATTGCGACGTGTTGCTATACACCACGAAGTCTTCATCTTGCATCGGTAAGGCAAGTACCGGAGTCGAAGTTAGTTTATCCTTCAACTCTTGGAAACTCCGGTCACACTCACCGCTCCACACGAACTTGGTGCCTTTCCGAGTAAGACGGGTAAGTGGACTCACGATCTTTGAGAATCTCTCCACGAACCATCTATAATAACCCGCTAAACCCACGAAGCTTCGAAATTCTGTGACGTTAGTCGGGCGAGGCCAGTCCTTGATCGCTTCCACTTTCCTCGGGTCAACAGATACTCCTCCCTCGAAAATGACATGCCCAAGAAATGTAACCTCTCGGAGCCAAAAGTCGCATTAATTAAACTTAGCATACAACTTCTCCTCCCGAAGGATTTGAAGCACTATCCTCAAATGCTCGGCATGTTCCTCGTCGTTGCGCGAGTAGACCAAGATGTCGTCTATGAAGACCACGACAAATCGGTCCAAGTACTCCTTGAAGACACGGTTCATTAGATCCATGAACGCTGCTGGGGCGTTAGTGAGCCCAAACGGCATGACCGTGAATTCATAGTGTCCATACCGCGTGCGAAACGCGGTCTTTTGAACATCTTCCGGTTTGATCTTAAGTTGATGATAACTGGACTGTAGATCAATCTTTGAATAAACCCGAGATCCTTGCAACTGATCAAATAAATTATCGATCCTGGGCAACGGGTACTTATTCTTGATCGTGACTTTATTCAACTCGCGATAATCTACGCAGAGTCGAAACGATCCGTCCTTCTTTCGCACGAATAAAACCGGGGCTCCCCACGGCGATACACTTAGCCGTATAAATTTCTTGTCAAGGAGATCCAATAACTGAGCCCGCAATTCCTTCAATTCCGCCGGTGCTATCCGATACAGAGCCTTCGAGATAGGCGCGGTTCCTGGAACCAAGTCTATCACGAACTCGATCTTCCGCTCTGGCGGCATTCCCAGTAACTCCGCGAAAATACATCTGGAAATTCCCGAACCATGGATAACTCCTCAAGCGTAGGAGTCGTCCTCTCAACTTCCACAATAGTCGCCAAATAGGCCACGCAGCCGCTGTTAATCAATTTCCTTGCCCTCGTCGCCGACACCATAGCAGCGAAGCGCGAGCTTCTACAAACCCGGTAAGTGAATTCCTCCTGGCCCGGCTCTCGAAACGTTATTACTTTACTTCTGCAGTGAATAGTCGCATAGTACTTCGAGAGCCAATCCATTCCTAGAATGACGTCGAAGTCCTTCAACTTCTTGAACATCAACATACGAATGGGCATTATCCAATCGCCCAACCACACTGGACAAGACGAACACTCCATCCGGACTAGAAAATCACGTCCGGGGCCCGATACCCTCCAAGTGCTTTTACTCTCTTGTAGTTCTATGTCATGCATGTGTACAAAGGACCTACTGATGAATGAATGCATAGCACCTGTATCAAACATGGCCCTGGAGCGAACTCCGTTAATTAAAACCATACCTGCGAGTACATGGCGATCCTTCGCCTCCGCAGGTTCCTCGGCTTGAGTTTGGGCGGCGAACACTCGCCCGCTCGGAGCCGATCTCGTTGCCTCAGATTGGCGTGGTACCATCGCACTCCAGCCGATGACGCAGCAGGTGGGACTACCCCATAATGCATCGGAGTCGCCAGAGCTGATGCGACCGAAGGGGCGGGCGAAGCCCTCACTGGACAGTAGCGGCTGATATGGCCCGCCTGTCCACACGTGAAGCACTTCCCTTCCCGTTGATCACACGTCCTTGGCTCGTGGTTCCCACCGTAGATTGTGCACCGCTGTGGTCCGCGACCCTTGGATTGCGTTCGCGGGTACTTCGGGGGCTTCCTTGACTTGGTCTGAGCTCCCGAACTACTCTGAGCCAGCTTCTTGCCACCGTCCTTCTCGGACGCTTCTCGCGCCTCCCATATGTGAGCGTTTCCTTGCTCCGCCCACAACGCTCTGTCGAGCACCTCCGCGAAGGTAGTGAGCTTCAAAATGTGCACTGCCCGGTAGATATCAGCCCGGAGCCCTCGCTCGAACCAATCGGCTTGATCTCTATTGTCTCGCACTACGTCGGGGATGCAAGCGATAATGTGAGAGAACTCCCGCTCATATTCCGCTATCGTGCGGCTACCCTGCTTCAACTTCCGAAATTGCTCCTGGAGCTTCTTCTTCTCGCTATCGGGGAAGTAGTTGACATAGAACAATCCCCGAAACTCCTCCCACATCAACGGCGGAAGGTCGGAAGCTCGGTTCCTCTTGATTCGCTTCCACCAAACCTTCGCCGTCCGCTCCAAGCAATGAGTGGCGAGGTAGACCTTGTCCCTCTCCAAAGTGTAGAGATCCTCGAATAAGGTCTCTATTGAGTCCACCCACGACTCAACCATCCATGGTTCGACCTTCTCTCCCTCGAAGGTCGGTGGATTGAACCTTCGGAACTTCTCGAGAGCCGCAAGCGCGCACTCCCTCTCCGCCTCCAATGCCGTCGCATCGGGTGTCGTAGAACCCGACACCGCCGAAGGAATGCTCGCCGGCGGGGGACATGCCGCCACCGGAACTACCGCAATGCCCTCGCCCTCAGCCACCGTAGGCGCACAAGCTGGAGGCGGGGGCGGACCACGGCCCTCAGTTGCAGCTGCAGTTGCCGCCGCAAAATGCCGCTCCATAAGCCCTTGGAGCTGCTCAAATCGACTCTCCTGGCGCTGTACAATGCCGGTCAATGCCGACACCTGCGCCCGTAGTTCCTGCACTTCACTAGATCCGGCTTCCTCGGGCACCTCAGAAGAGGGTGCCGGAACGGACCTACGCACGTAGCGTCTTGGGGACATTGTTCCTGCAACGCAACAACCGGGTTAGTCATCTAACCCACTTAACTCCGTCGCATACACTATATTACGCGACTCAACTCCGCCATAAGCGGACGTACACCATTGTATTAGTCTTAACTCTTAGCGTCGTGTTGTCGGCCGCCAACACAAACTCCTCGAGCTCAGAAACTAACACTGCTTGGATCTATCTCTAGCCACACTAGAGATCTATGCTCGATCCGACCCAATCGGATTCTTCCTCAACCGATTTATGTTTACGTTTCTCTCACGTACCTATACAACCCTAGGGTTCACCGTCCTAAGGTCTATTAGGTCCATCCTAGACTCTCTCTTTACTTGCTCTTAATAGCTCTGATACCAACAACTATCTGTCACGCCCCAAAACCGCTACCAATTTGGCACGGTTCGGGCGCGTCGGACGGACCGCAAAACGGACAGCATCTCTCCTGTCCGCCCAAGGCCAAGCAACCAGATCATGTACAGTTAAGCGCCCAGGGAATGCTTAAATAACATACATGATCGATACGATGCACACAAGTGCATTATAACTAAGAGCAAGAACCACAAGTGAATGTACAAGTGTATAAAGAGAGATAGTCTAACTATTACAACCATTCAACATTTACATCATTTGAATATATTACATTTCCATCTTCCAAAATATAAATACATGTTTTTCTCCAAAATACAAGTAGCTCTCCAATGACTATCCGAAACATCATCTAGTACACGAGGGTACTCTAATGCATAAAGGAAAAGCTACTAGGCTCACTTAGGGAGCTATGCCCTTGCCGCGATCTTCGCTCGGCTCGCCTCTGTGTGTACCTGTACCCCAAAACCACACGGGGTGAGAACTATATGAATATAGTTCCCAGTGGGTTCGACCGCCGACGCCGCCGGTTTTCCCACTAGATTTAAGCTGACACAGATAGAGAGATAGATAGATATATAGAAAATGAACTGCAACTACTCTATCATGCCATCAATGATAATAGTGCATGCAACGACTGCTATCATGCTAGTATCATGTCATGAGTATATAAGGGTGCATAGTAATGTAAACTACAACATACACTATGTCTACTCAAGGTAATAATGCAAGTCTACTATGCATTTCATGTTTATTACCAAATCTACTTCGTTGACCCGTAGGTTAACCCTCGACTCACTCTCAATCTCATAGGTGAGGAAAAGCTGCACTCGCACTACGAGACCGTCTGCGAGACAACTACGTCTGCCCCTAGTGAAGTACCCCGGAGACTCGTGCCTTGGTGGAGCGACCACCGACAAGCAAAACAGACTAGTGAGTATGATCCAATCCTCACAAGAGGATACCCTGTCTACTAGGGTCAATGTGCCTCTGCTGCACAATCATGATATATAATCAATGTTGGGACCTCTACTATCTCTAGGTTCATGTCAAGCTTACTACACTAGACTCGATGCAACTCGTTCAGTCACTGTAGTAAATGTCTCAATTATTCTACATGCCACTCGTTCATGTCATAGTGCTTCTACCACACTAGTTCATTGCCACTCTACTAGGCTATGTCCAAGTTCGGCTCTTTATGCCGCTATAGGATTCTATGTCACAAGACCCAATCCTCATGCCATCCTAGTCCACGTGTCAAGCTCACCCCGCTACACTACCAAGAAAGCATGCAAGGAAATGGAAATGTACAACTACTATTCCTATAGCGCAATATGGTCAACATAATTAACTTAGACATAAAAAGAAACCCGAATGCTTCGGGACGACACCCCCCACCTTTTGTGTATACAGAAGCTCTAGAAATGCAATTCGGCGTTCTTTACGACGAAGCCTCGGTCTCCTTGGTCAAAATAATGCTCAATTGGCCTTATTTTGCCGATAGCTCTTGACCCGCTCGACGAATCGAAATTCCGACTTCGCCCTCGCGTTTCGTTACCTAGCAATTAGGTTTACATGGTCTCAAATGAGATCAATCTCATACTTTGCCAAAAACCCTATTTTGGTGCCCTAGGGTTAGCATCAAGCTATACCCATCTCAAAACCCTAGATTCTAGCTCCAATCCTACCATTCATGGTGCTAAAGATCCATTTGACCCCATCCAAAGAGCTAACACCCAAAAATCCTAAATTTCACAAGCTAGGGTTAGAAGCTTACCTCTAGGGTTAGCTCCAAGAGAGAAGAGAGGAAGAGGGCGAGGTCCAAAGCCTTCCTTTTCTTGATCTCCTTCTTCTTCTCCTTCCTTTTCTTCCTTCTTTTCCTTCTCTTTTCTTCTTCTTCTTCTTCTTATCTTCTAGAGAGAGAAAGAGCAAGAGAGTGTGAGAAAGAGAGGGAGTAGAATGAGAGAGTGAGAGGGAGAGAGGGACTACAAGCCCTCATATTGTAACAATATCCAACTGGCCCCCTCTACTTTTCATCTCCTGCACAGCACTTACTGGGCATTCTGCGCGCGGAGGGACCGGTCTCCCCGACTTGGGACCAGTCCCCGAGAGCTTCAGCTCGGGTCACGCGTTCGGGTACCGGTCCCTCCCAGAGAGACCGGTCCTCGGGAGACCTGTTCCTTCCTGAGAGACCGGTTCCCGAGAGCTGGGATTTCAGGACTTAGCCAAATTTTGTCTTTTCTCGCTAGGATCACGTTCGGGGACCGGTCTCTCCCTGCCAGGGACCGGTTGCCTCAAGAATCCCCGCAACCCCAGCCAATGGGACCGGGGTCCCTCCCTGCCAGGGACCAGTCCCCAAGAGCAGTTTTGCTCCAGTGCAGGTTTTGCACTATTTGCTCCCGTGGACTCTTTTCCAAAGCACTTTTGGTGATTTTAACATCTTTGGCCTTTCCAAAGCACACCTACACTGTAATATACCGAAAATTCGGAAAATAAATATCGAACTTTAGTCAAATTGACCAAAATGCGAAGACGGAACACTTCGGAAAGTCCGAAGTTGTTAAAATGAGTAAAAGTGAGTTGTGGAAGGTTTTCGAGAGCTAAAGAATCAGATTCTGCGAAACTGCAGATTTTCAGCTCTCGGGGACCGGTCCCTGGTGGGAGAGACCGGTCTCCGAACGCGTATGAAATGAGACAGCCGAAAAATCGGCTAAGTCCTGGAAGATTAGCTCTCGGGAACCGGTCTCTGCCTGAGAGACCGGTCCCCCAGAGACCGGTCCCATCAGAGAGAGACCGGTCGCATCGCGCGCAGCGGCTCTGGCTGCGCAGGGTGGACGTTCGGGAACCGGTCCCTGCTCGGGGAGACCGGTCTCTGCCTGCGAAAACTGCCCAGTCCAGGCAGTGCACAGAGATAAAAGTTGAGGGGTTTATTTGCATTTTGGCAACCCAATAGCTATGTATGAGGCCAAATGAGATATTTCTCTCATTCCTCACCCTCTCACACTCTTTTCTCTCCCTCTCTCTCTCTAGAAGACAAAAGAGAAGAAGAAGAAAGGAAGAAAAGAAGGAGAAGAAGGAGAAGAAGGTGAAGAAGAAGATCAAGGAGCAAAGGAGCTTCATCTTCTTCCTCTCTAGTGCAAGAAAAGGAAGCTTACAAGGTAAGCTTTGAACCCTAATGTAGTAAAACCCTAGAAATGGGTTTGAATGAACCTAGAAATGGTTTTTAATGGAATGTCTAGTAGTTTTGAAGCTTTCTTTTGCTTCTAAAGAGATCAAAACCTAGTTTTGCTATATAGGTGAGCTTGGACCACCTCTAATGGTGAAATCCAAACTAGGGTTTTGGAAAGCCTAAGAATGGTTCTAATGGATTATTTAGAGTATAATGAAGCTACTTTTGCTTCCCAATGAGATCAAACCCTAGGTTTTGATATACATTGGAGCTAGGGCACCCAAATTGGGGCTTTTGCTCATGAGGGTTTCTAAGTGCAATTGACCCTCTAAAAACCTAATTGGGGGTATTTCCGACGCGTTGGTGCACTCGGATTAACGTTACGAAAAGCCGATGAAAAGTTATGGGCAAAATGGCCTAAGTTGGGTTTGTTTCGCCGCAGGTAAAGAACAAAGGATCTAAAAATCCCGAGAAAATCGTCGGAGCACCTAAAGAGACCTACAAGGTGGGTGGTGCTTCTCAAACTCATTGAACTTCTCTCTATGCCTAATGTGTCATTCATTTGAGCATATATGTATATATTGTTGCATGCATATTAGGGTAAAGTAATGATGAAAATGTAATGATGCATGATTGCGAGTACAACTTGTATAATATGATGAATGAGAACTATGTGATCTCGAAAACCCTATGTGTATGCATGAGAAAAAGTGAGCACCCAAAGTGAGCAAAAGAACAGAGTGACACCATGACATAGATCGAGTGGCATTGAAAACGTAAAGTAAAGTGACACTAGAGTTAGTGTGAGCCAAAGAACCAATGTAATGTAAAGAATGATGAAAATGACAAGGTTTAAAGTTAAAGTAATGTGGGGTATTAAGAACACGAAGTGCTAGAGGTAGCCAGAAGTAAAGAATGTAAAGAATGTAATTGCTAGAGTTAGCAAAAGTAAAAGAAATGTAAAGAATGTGATTGCATGAGTTTGCAACATAAAGTGATGCAAAGAACACTAGAGCTAGTGTAAAGTCAAGATTGAACTTATAAATCCTTTGAGTTAAGGATATGATCATACTTGCTATGAGTTCCGTGCTCGAGGGCGGTCGCTCCCCCTCGGGCGATGCGCTCCGGAGTTATGCATCCGGGTTGGAGTAGACCCGTAAGGACGGTCCTAGCTGGTGAGTTCCTGCGATGATGGACTTAATGTGAAGCAAGTCAATGTGGCGAAACCCCCGGGTTAGCCTTGAGATTAAAGAACAAAGAGCAAAGAACAAAGTGTAAAGAATAAAGAACAAAGAGTAAAGTGTAAAGAACAAAGAACTTGCATAATCTGCATATGTTAATGTTGAGCATAATCCTTGCTTTTGTTCAGGCATATTAGCATCATGTTGTAGATTGGTTACTATATTTCAGCTTATCCTTTCTATTATGCCGAGTTAGTCCTAGTGGGAAAGTCGGTGATGTTGAGGCCGAACCCACTGGGAACTTTGTTGTAGTTCTCACCCCACTATTTCCACAGAGCCGGGACCGAGCGAGCCGGCGAGCGACCGAGGTAAAGGTATCGCGCCTTAGTCAGAGGCCACCAAGGTTGGGTTACATTTTGTTAGTAGCTATCCCATGTTCATCTTTGTACTTGATGATTAGTAATGTAAAGAAAAGAATGTAAAGCTTGTTCTGAGGTAAATGTGATGTAAGAAAGAAATGATAGAATTATGTAATGAAATGCAAAGAATCCTAAGTGTAAGAGATGGATGCAATGTATATGATCTAAAATGAATCATATTACTTGTGAATGTTTAGTTTCCTTTTTCTTTCACTAATGGCTATTGCTTACCCTCGTGTAAGCCGTTTGTGTATGTTTCCGCTAGTGCTTTTCTTTATTGATGAAAATGTACATGTGATGAGCCTTGGGCGGATAGGGGAAACTCTGTCCGTTCGGCGTCTGTTTGACGTGCTCGGGTCGGGCCAAATTGGCATCGGTCCCGGGGCGTGACATACACGACCCTTGGTCGATTTTGCATGAAGTCTAACTCTCGCATTTCGAGAATTCACTTCCTCACAACCCAATATAGAGTAGGGCGTTGAGGGTAATCAACATCACCCAATATAGAGTAAAATGCCGAGGGTAATCGATCGACATCATCCAATATGACACTTTCGAAAGATCACGACTTATGTCTTAGTTACACTATAATTTCTCATGACTTCTAGCATTATTCACAAGGTTTATTTACACATCATCTTATTTTCTAGGTTAAGTTTAGCCTAGAGTTCAAATGTTGCTATGCCTCACACCTAAGGTTCCATTTTAGGTTCAATGTCATTATTATTTTTCTTATATTCCAAGGTTTATACGATACTCAACATAAACATTATGCATACTTTTCTTTTAGCATATCGAAAGAGTTAGAAATCTTATTTTTCTAGGTCAAACGTTCTTAAACCCTTTTGACCTCCTTGATCTCATGGCATGCAACTAAATACATTTTAGTCTACTTTTTACCCATAATACATGAAAAGGAACAAAAAAGAAACTTTAAGACAGAGAAAAAATCAAACTTATTTTGGCGATATTCCTTACCTGTACTTGAATTTTCTTTATAAATAGTTCTTAATCTTACTATAACTGAAAACCCTGAAAAGAAGTTTTAACCAAGTTAGAACCCTAAAATTTTTATTTGGAAAAACTCCTAAAACAAGCCCTAAAAATCCGAATTTAACTCTTCTCTTTCTAATAAGAGAAAGGGGCAATTGCTTATATACCCCTGAAAAGTTCTCAACTTTCCGATTTACCCATCTTAGAAGGCTAATATTGAAAATACCCTTTCTACGTTCCAACCTATTTCTAATATACCCCTAGAGTTAAAATCTATTAATTAACTCTGTTATCTCTGTAAAATTACTATTTTACCCTTTCAAATATACCCTTCCACCATCACTGACTTTCTTATTTGCCCTTAAAGTCAGGGGCACAAAAAGTATTTTGACTTTCGGTCTTTTCCAATATACCCCTCTGCTGTCACCAACATTTCTTGTTTGCCCTTGAGTTAAGGGCAAAATTGGCATTTTAATTTATTTTAACTGTGGCGGATATTTAACTCACGTTTAATCCATGTTAACTTAACAAGAGATAACTGCTGGGGTATTTTGCAATAACGATGGAACATATGAGGGGTATTTTAGAAAGAAAAAAAAAAGTAGGGGTAAATCAGATATTTTCAAATGTATGAGAGGTATATAGGCAATTATCCCTAAGAGAAATGTGGATTGAGGTGGTTGCCTTTTAAATTGAATTGGGGTGGCCCACCCCAAATGGGATCCCCATTTGTGGTGGGGTTAACAGACCCCACCCCAAAAAATAGTGTTTCGGGTTAAAGGGGGGCGGGCGGGTTATCCCCCCTAACCCCTCCTTTAACTCCCAACCAAACACACACTAAGAAAACCCTGAAAAGAAGTTTTAACCAAGTTAGAACCCTAAAATTTTCTATTTGGAAAAACTCCTAAAACAAGCCCTAAAAATCCGAATTTAACTCTTCTCCTTCTAATAAAAGAAATGTGGTTTGAGGTGGTTGCCTTTTTCCTCTAAGTGCTTCTTCTGATGCTCTAGATCTTCTCCAAATCTCTAAAGAGATGGATCAAAGAGATCTCACAAAGGGCTTACCTAAGGTTTTCTCCTTTTTAGAGAGAGAAAAAAAAAGTGTAAGGGAAAAATGAGAGAAGGGTAGGGTTTTTGCTGAGATGGTGCTTTATATAGAAGTGCTGCAAATGCACTTAAACCTTCCAATCAATCATATTTGCAACCAGTTAAAATCTGTTGTCCATAAGGTTGAGTAGTATACGAGTTTCGACACTGGTATGCCACTTAATAGTTCCAATACTCTAGACTAGTTTCGTAGAATTCGAACGTTGGTTTTCTCTATTTTCTATACAAATCAGTACTGGTACTCGGGGGAAAGTTTCGCAAAACTTGAGAGCTCCCTGTCTCCTCACAACTGAGTATCTGGTACACTAATGCTTCCCAAAGTCCGTTTTCACGCTGAAAACACTAATGTTTTCTAAACAGCACTAAGATTATCTAAATAGTTTCCATTACTATTCTTCATTAGAATCCCTCTATTTATGTTCAGTGAACTACACACTACAACAAAATATGCCTTTAGTGGCAAATTAATAGCGGCGATTATGAAATGGCTGCTATTGATCAATATTTAATTATACTTTAGCGGCAATTATTTTAAATTATAAATTTTTACCAACCAATATTAATGTGTTAACTATGCCTATTCTAAATCCAATTAGGAATCCTAATAATAACCCAAACCCAGCCCACCCCAACCTAACCCGATCCCACCCCTCTCCACCACCATGTAAGGAAGTGAATTCTCGAAACCGAGGATTGTACTTCATCTAGGATCAACTAACTGTCGAGAGAATACCTTTTGTGGGAGTTGAGAATGTCCAAAACACAAAAAGTGCTTTGGAGTTGAGTGTGCGAGAGCAAATAATGCAAACTGCATCATTGGGCTGATGATGCTCTCGGGGACCGGTCTCTGGAGGTGAGAGACCGGTTCCCTCGGCTCGGTGTAGCGGGGTTGCTTAGTGCAACTGGTCCCTGGCAGGGAGGGATCGGTTCCCGAACGTGGTCTGAGCGAGAAATGCCGAAATTTGGCTAAGTCCTGAAAATCGAGCTCTTGGGGACCGGTCTCTCAAGCGAGGACCGGTCTCCCGAGGACCGGTCTCCCGGGGAGAGACCGGGTTCCCGAACGCGAAGGAGGCCCCTGACAACGTGGGCTGCTCTCGGGGACCGGTCCCTTGTCGGGGAGACCGGTCCCTCTGGGCGAAAACTGCCCAGTGAGGGCTGTGCAATGGATGAAAAGTTAAGGGGTCTAAATGCAAAATGGCCTTTATTAGAGTGGGCTGAGCCCTCTCTCTCCCTCACACTCTCTCATTTCACTCTCTCTCACTCTCTCTTTCTCTCTCTCTCACTCTCTCTTTCTCTCTTGCTCTCTCTCTCTTTAGAAAAGAAAGGAGAAGAAGAAGAACAAGAAGGAGAGGAATGAAAAGAAGAAGAACAACAAGAAGGAGAGGAAGAAGGAGAAGAAGAAGGAGATCAAGAGGAAGACTTTGAGCACCTCCATCTCCCTCTCTTCTTCCCATTGGTGTAGCTCTTGAGGTAGGCTACTAAACCCTAGCTTCTAGAACTTAGGGTTTTGGATTTTTATGCTTGGGAATGGGTCAAATGGACCCTAAGCAAGCTTCTAAGTAGATCAATCCCATAAATCTAGGGTTTTATTAGTGGTTTGCTATATGTGCAACCTAGGGCTCCAAATGGGGGCATTCTGTAAAGTATGAGATTGATCTCATTTGAGGCCTTGTAAACCTAATCGATAGGTCCCCAAACGCGGGGGCAAAGTCGATTTTGCGATTCGTCGAGCGGGATTAGAGCTATCGGCGAAATACAATCGTTTTAGCCCCGCTTGGACCAAGAAGGTCGAGACCCCGTCGTAAAGTACGCCGAGAAGAATTTCTAGAGCCTCTACATAAATTAAAGGTGGGGGGTGCCATCCCGAAGCTTTCGAACTCCTTTTTATGTCTTAGATTGTATTTAATCTCATCTCTTCATGTTGCATTGTAGGATTACATAATAACTCCATTCCTTATGCTTTCTAAATGATAACCTAGTGTACTTGGAACGCTTGGTGACATAGATAGGTGAGGATTGGGTCGGAACGTGGATCCTATGATGCTAAAGATAGAGATGAACCCGATGGGGGTGTTGATGACATAGAAAGTAGTGTTATTGTCAAAGAACAAACGAGTGGCATCCAAATGTTAAATGATAACGAGTGGCATTAATGTAGTGTAAATAACACTAGAGGTCGATGGACCTAGGGATAGGCAGATCCCTTCGAAAATGCCTTGTGAACAATGAATTTAGAAAAGCTAAATAGCATTGCATGAATGTCGGGAACCAATGATCCTGCAAGAAATGTTGACTCTAGTTATAGAGCATCCTCACTTAGAGAGGATTTGATTGGGTTGTGGACCCTAGGTATAGTGCTTCCTCACTTGGAGAGGATTGGATTGGGTTGTTGACCCTAGTTGTAGGGTGTCCTCACTTGGAGAGGATAGATCTAGCTCACAGTCTGCGTTTGGGAGGGTATAGCCATCCAATCCCCACATGGAGGGCATTGTCGTCGAGTACTCCGAAGTGTCGCGCGACTAGGACCACTTGGAGGTCCGGACCACATGGAGGTCCCCAGACGGTCCCGGGCTTGGGTGCACATGGAGCTCCTCCCCACTTTGGGATTGAACGGTGAGTTATAGGCAAGCCCTAGGGCCTCGCCACAGATTGGGTAAACGGAAAAGTTAAAGGTTTAATAATGTCATTGAACATTGCTATTCGAATATGGATCGAATTTGTTAGCATGGTAGCAAACCTTTATTATATGATGCATGCATTCATATTCATGATTATGGGCATAGTAGCATAGTTTTCCTACTACCTGTCACGCCCGGGTACCAGCGGAAGCATATCCGGTCGCGTGCACAGACCCGCCGTGTACACCACCACTCAAGTATACACAAGGCGTCTACAAACCATATAGTAAAAGCATATAATTCTAACCAGGTAATCAGAGTAAGACTTTTAAGCTTAAACTTATACAATCCAAACCTTAAAACAGGACATAAGAATAAAGTACAATTTACAAATACTTAATATACATCTCAGTACTAAACTATATAAACTGCTGGAGGTGATCTAGTACACGTCCAAAAAGGCTCTAGCTAGCCGCTGACCCCTCGCCAGGAACCCTAGCCTTTCCCGCTGTGGAAGGCTCTGTAAAAACAACAACAAAGAGGGCATGAGAACTATTAAACAATAATTCCCAGTGGGTAAGCCGCCGAGAGTGGCGAAGTACACCACTAGGTCAACTGTGGCATGAGTAGATAGCAATAAATAAGCGAGTAAATGCAGATAATACAATAAGCAATTATATGCAACAGATATGGAAGTAAACTACTCATGCCATTTGCTCAACCATAAATAAATAACAATAGATTGCAGGTATCAGTTATCATGATAGATTCTATCAATCATATTACTTGACAATTTAACCAAACATATATCAGAATGTATGCAAGATAATTCACTTTACTGAAATTACAGATGATATCATGTAATTACCTTGTTCCATAGCAAGAAAGAGACATAATGTCATTCATTATGTTGCTAACCAATCATGATGTCAACTTCTAGGTTGTTCATCACTAAGCTCACTTTAGATGTCAACTTTCTAGTCTGTTCATCAATAAGTTCACTTAACCCAAGACATATAGTAACTTTACTACTCTGTCCAGCTAAGGTTAAAGTACTTGACATAACCCAATTTCCAACGGACTTACACAAGGTAAGTTCAAGCCGCGCCGTGCCTAATGGCCCCGTGGTAGTCAACATCCCCACTCTAGGAATGAGCCTCCCCCACGGCATTCCATTTCGGCGCTCACTTCGTACATTTGCGAGCATCTGTCGCTAAGCTGTTCGGGAGTGCTGGCTTGGGGGGGAGCGACCCCGCAAGCGTGTGCAAACGCGCACAATGGCATGCAAGCCGTAGTCCACAGTACCAGTCTCACAACAACATCATGTCCCTGACATGGAATCTCAACTCAAGCCACTCCGGAACGCGGGGCTTGGGGGGCGCGACCCCCGCAAGCATGTACGAAAGAGCATAATGGCATGCTAGCTATAGTCCAGGGTACAAATATCTCAACAGCATCATGTCTCTGACATGGAATCTCAACTCGACCCAAGGTCGGCACTGTAGTACCCAATCATAAGTCACTATCAACAACTTGTTGACAAGATTCTAACAGTCGTTAATATAACTTGACAAGTTAAAGCTTTACATCACACTAGTGATTCTATCAGGCTATACCTGGTCAGTCACTCACAATCTCTCACTACTCCTTACACATAAGGAAAGTGGTTTTCTAAGGTTCTATTCATAGACTCATGGCACATATCCTGTAGTCCAATATAAATCTCTACTTGACTATACAAGTACGTTATCATATCCAAATCTAGTTATTTACTAGATTATATTCAGTTGAATAATCATTCAAGTTATGCCATCATATAAAAGTCTAGTTACTTACTAGAACATATACCATAATACAAGTCTATCATGTGAAAGTAGAACTAACAAGGTAATGCAAGCAAGTAAAACAAACGATAACACACTCTTCACATGATCTCTATGCCATTCATTCTACAATTGGAAATGCATATGCCAAACAAAGGCCTTTACCTGATCTTTCAGAGTATAGCCATTATACTTGCTATATAACATTGCATAGCTCAATCCTAAATACATCAATCTCTTTGTTGTTCAACAGAATTAATTAGTCCCTTCACGAACTTATAATTATATCCTCTTGGATAACATCAAGCTAAAATTGCATCTGCAAGCTACTAGTATCATGAACACGTAGTACTTTAACAGGTAACCATGTAAAGTGAACAAGTCATGAATCTTTCATTACTGTTTAAAGATGCTATCATATCCAATATGGTCTACCCATCAATGCATGTCGTAATGCCTTACACTATACATATATTCACATGAATATGGAATAACTTCAACTCAGATGTCAAAGGAGACATAGAGGAAAATTCACCCATTTCGGGAAGGTCAGACCCACCTATCACCAAGCCCAATCCAGCCAATAGAAGTCTTGAAACTCAGCTCAGCGGAGCCCCAACTCTGCTGAAAACGAAACACGGAAGGCGCATCAAACTACGACCGAAATGTCCAATTTCGGCACACATTGTTCTTAGTACAAAGTAATAGCTTGACTCCCTGTTTTGGTTTCAGTTAATACCTCAAGTTAAGCTCCTAAAAGCCTTCACGCATCAGCCGGAGATAATCCGAAAGTCCGTCGCAAGCCCGCTGCGAACAATTTCCAAAACGGCATCATAGTCGTCAAATATTAATAGATATAGTCGGAATCTTGCAAATTCAGTTTCCTCACAGCAATTTCAGCTTACCCATAGTTGGAACACCTTTTAACTAGTCCCCAAGGTCACCAATTAAGCTTAAATTAATCCGCAAACCTGCTGCGAAGAGAACAATCCAAACTGCATCAATTCGCACTAATAAACTTCATATAGTTTCGAAAGTACATCATAACTAACAAATTACCTTTGTCCAACTTTGGAGCAGCTTATCCCTGGTCTAGGATGGTTCAATCACAGCTAAATAACCTCTCTTTAGCTGCTGAAATTGCCCGCGAACTCAGCTGGGAGCAACAAAACCAAAACTACTTGAAATCCAATACTAAACTTCCAATTAAGCTACATACCTTTCAAAAGCTGCAACTCAGCTCTTTCTGGTATTAAAATCCCAGAAAAGTCAGTAAATATCCTCCTCCCCACGTTCCGAAAGCTTTCCTTGAGTTTCCAAACCAGCGAGTAACGCGCGCGGCGCGAAATAAGCTCGAATAGGCGATTTCTACTCGAGGAGAGAGAAACCCTAGAGAGAGAAAATGAGGGAGGTGCAAAGCTCTTCCTCTGAGCTCTAGCACGCTCCACAAGGCTCCAGGAGTCGTGCTGGGGGAGATAAGGAGGGTATAAGAAGTGAAATTACCAAAGTAACCTTGCTGCCACGTATCTGGCACTGCGTACCGGTACACGATGTGGCTGTACCGGTACAGCAAGCAGAAAAAAATGCTGATTCGCCAAAGCAATGCACTTTCTTGCTTTTAGTCATCCAATCACTCTCTAACTCGTACAAAAACTTGTCCAAGCCCTTTAGAATATGTAGGGTAGTTTCACATACCTTTTCCTATATTCGAACTTCATAATTGACCAAATTCGAAGCGTTGCAATTGATAATGCATTTACGATGCAATTTTCCAATTCCAGTTACTTTCTTACTTCAGTAACTTGTCAAAACCTTTCTAAGATCTGTCAAACGTCATAGATCAGTTCCAAAAGCCATTCCAACCCTTGAACTTGTCAATAGGCCCAGATTCAGTATATTACACTACCGCATTTACTGCTTTCAGATATATATCTATCTATCTATCTGTTGTTACTTGTGCCCACTTGGACCTAGTGGGGAGATCGGCAGAGTCGGCGGCCGAGCCCACTGGGAACTATGGAAAATAGTTCTCACCCCACTCTATTTCCAGTGGTAGGTACAGGATTATCGAGAGAGAACCGCGGCAAGGGCATCGTGCCCGACCAGTGAGACCATGGTAGTATAGTAGCTTTTCTTTTGCATTAGTGCACCTATGTATTGAGAGAGATTCATTGTAGGTGAGGACTTGGAGAGCTATGTATTTTGGATGAAAAATGTACTCATTTAAAGAAAATGATGTAAATGAAAATGATGGAACTATAGTAATAGTTAGTAAAGTACTCTCTTTATTTCACATGCTTTATCTTGTGGATTGTTTGCTCTTTGTGTTGTTGGCACTGTTCGTGCCCTTGTGAATGTGTATGTTCAGAATTTAATTCCTGGGTAAATTTTTGTACACATTCCGGTTGTTGAGCCTTGGGCGGACATGGGAGGTGCTGTCCGTTCGGCTGTCCGCCGCCGCGGCCGAACCGTGCCAAATCGGTAGTGGTTTCGGGGCGGGGCGTGACACACCATCACCTCCTCTCCGCCTCCCTCTAATGGCGTCGCTCCCTCAAGCTCGAAACCCTATCATGCTCCCCCCTTCTTCACCTCTCCTCTCTCCTCCCTCTCCTTCACCTCTCCGATCTCTCCTCCTAAATCGCCGTCGACCTCGCGTGCACCGGTGCCCGATCTTCCTGGCCCCTCGTGTACCAGCGCCCGACCTCTCCTCCCTCTCCTTCTCTTCGGCGCCCTTCGATCCCTCCCTTCCCCTGCATCGCCGCTTCTCGAAGGTGCGTCTAGTGACAGGTCACCGTCACCAGCGACGTCTTGTCGTCGTCGGAGGCGGCGGCGGAGGAGGAGGCGGCAGCGGCGGCGGCGGCGAAGATCGTGCGGTGGATCCGCGTGAAGGCGCCGCTCAGGGTGTACCACGTGGCGAAGGCGCCGGATGTGGATCTGGGCAGGATGGAGGGGATGATCAAGCAGTACCTCGGCATGTAGAAGGGGAAGCGCATCAGCGCCAATCTCCCCTTCAAGGTCGAGTTCCTGATCCGAATCGACGGCCAGGATAGCCCTGTCAAGTTCTTCGCCCACCTCCGGGAGGACGAGTTCGAGTACGTGCCCTCCTCCGATGGCCCTAATTGAGATCGCCCTTTTTGGGGTTTGTATCAGTGGGATCGGGGAACAAACCCTAGCTCCTCCTCCTCTTCCCCCTGCATATTCATATCCTGATTCTTTGGAGTTTCTTGATATCGCGGATAATTACGACGCTTGCCACTGCGGTAGTCCGGTGGATTAAACTCTCATTGCAAGGTGGTATTTTATATCTTTTTATTCAAGGACTATTATTATTTTTTATTTATTATATCATTTTTTTCCTTTTTTATTTTACTAGAATAGATTATATTTTGGTTCTCAATCTATAAAACGTGTGATATTTGGTTCTACTATTTTGAATTCTTCGGTTAACTTCATCATAATAGCCGGTTAACTTCATCATAATAGCAAGGCACTTCTACTTATTCATCAACCAAGTGAACCATGTGTAGAATAATGAGTGGTTCAATCACTGTTAGCAACCAGATTGTTGGTTCATTCCATTGGTTCTGATCTACACTTACAAAATTAAAGTACCGTTTATTGATTCCAGGTTATGAGTATTTTAGAGTTTCTTGATTCTTTGGAGCATCGGAATCATGATTTTGCGAATGACGCTTCAAGCTATATGAAGCACAGATTGTTTAGGTATTTGGCCTGGTATCTAAGTACTTACAGTGGTCTTTTTGATATGATTTTGCATATGTTATTTTACTAGTTTATAACTATATAAAGAAGCATCTACTCTAATTGTTCTCATCTTACATCTCTATGAATCTCTCATATCATGCTCTTTGTTGTGGATTGATCAACCTCTTTCTTCGATTAATTAGTGAGTTTGGCATGGAATTTTGGTAACTAATAGTTTAATGTAGTTGGAACATGCTTTTGCTTGGAGTTTTTGATGCTTGTGGTTTTTTGGTTGTATGAGTGAGTCTAAAGACTACTTTAGGTGATGTTTTTTGCAAGCGAATGTGAATGTTGAGAATTGGTTGATTTGATTCTCTTAATGTTATATCTCACGAGTCTCTTGGTCACTACTTTTGCTGAGTAAAGTATTGCTGGTGTGTTAAGTTCTGGACTTTGTGCTTCCAAAACAATAAATTTATCACTAGATGAATCACCCTATGTTATGACTTGAGAAGTCAAGTGTCAGATCCTTGTCTAGTCATCAATGTAGCATCTTGCGGATTCCATACACCACAGCCGCTAGTATATTGTACTTAATGTGGCTTCCTAAATGAATAGTGGCAGTGACTAGTGCTTATTATGACTTGAGATGTCAAGTGTGATATCCTTGTATAGTCATCAATGTAGCATTTTGAGGATTTCATACATCGTAGCTGGTGACATAGTTTCTTCACATAGAAAGCTTTCTATATGAATAGTTGCAAATTTTATTAGCGTAACTGGTTTAGCTGTTACATCAAAGGTAAATTACATCTTTATTGATATGCCGCTTGCCTGGAAGGTACTTCACACAGATAAATTGTTCTCCTCTTTCTTTCCTCTTAGTTTAAATATCTCTCTTATGTGTAGGATATTTGTGGACCTTCCTAACGCTGGGAACCGAACGAAAATCCTAAAGATTATTTGTAATATGTCGAAACCCGACTACATTGCTAATCTTGATCAAAATGACCAAGATGATGCAAAAATGGAAATTAAATGCTTCTAAATTAAATTGGTAGCTTGGGCATAGAGTTTAGCATGTTTTGGAAGTGTTTGGATGAATTCGGAGTGAGCTGGATGTGAGAAACGAGCTGCCAAAGCTGCTGCTGCCAGCAGGGGCTGAATTGCGAACCTCCAGGGACTGAAATGTAAACTGCAGGATTGTAATGCACTTTTGCTGAATTGAAGGGTTAAAGAGCAATTGTTTGTTCTTACCACTTAACCCCAGCCCCCTGAAAAATGTCCACGTATCCAGCACCCCTCTCCAATGCTTCTTTTCATTTTTTTTCTCCTTTCTTTCTCTCTCAGCCCTTGGAGCAGAGAAGTGAAGAAAAGCTTGTGAAGTTGAGTTTTCTTGCTGTTGGAGCTAAGAAGAAACTCTGTGGGACTGAAAAGAAGGCTTTTGGAGCTGAGAAATCCCTTAGGGAAGCTTTAAATCCAGGTAAGCTTGATGCCTAATTCCCTGGTTGAGTAGTATTAGTGATTGTGAAGCTGATTTCCAAAGTGATCTTGGCAGACTTGGGTTTTGGACTTGATAGGAGCTGCTGAAGTGGGAAACCAGCTGAGGAACCTTGGAGTTCAAGGTAGAAGACTTGCTTCTCAGCTAGGATAAGGGTAATTGCTTCATAGAAGCCTCTAAATGGTTAAAATTGATGTATGTATGCAGAAATTCAAGTAGAAGCTGTTGGTGGGCTGCCTTGTGGAGGTTTTGGACGCCCAGATTGAGAGAGGACCTGAGGGAGCTTCTTTGGTGTTTCAAATTTCAGAAAATCTGGTGGAGCCTTGAAGCTAGGTAAGATGGATAATTATTCCTTGGTTTAAGTGATATGAATTACTCAAAAATGGAATT
>NW_017891143.1:0-24298 GCF_001540865.1 Ananas comosus
AGACCAGTTGGACCCTATTTACTTGGATCTTAGCCTGTGAGAGCCTGATTGAGCTCGACAGAGATACGCTTGCATACTCGGTTAGGTAGCGCCCACGAGTACCACTCCGGAGTCGGGCTTTGTGCGTTTGCGTTGATGTCGTTCTGTCCTGGTTGGACTTACTCTCCACGGACTGCTTAGTGAGGAGGTAGCTGTATAGCTTCGACAGGCGGGATGGGTGTGCTGATAGTCCCTGGGACGGATATGTTTACAGTCCCTAGTGAGATGGGGTCAGAACTTGCCTTATTCTACAGAGAGTAGTGTCGGATCATGATAGTATAGTGGCATATAGCTGTAGATTGTTTCCAGTTCCCTTACTATCTTTTGAGCATACATATGTAGACTTGGTGGGTGAGCCGATGAGTTGAGGGCGGTACTTACTGAGGACAACTTATTTTTGCAGTAGTTCTCACGCCCATTTGTTGCCCCTCTTTTGCAGAGCTTTCTGTTCCGGCTGCCGCTACTACCGAACTGATCGTGGCAAGGGTGTTGCGAGTTAGAGTCCTTCCAGACGAGTCGCAGAGCTAGAGGAGTGCCAGCTATAGGTAGTTGTAGTTTTTGGTTCTTTACATATGGATATTATACCTCGCTGGAGCGAGTATGTTTGTACCCGGATGCTATGTATGTATTGAACCACTGTGTTTATATGTTTTATTCCTTTCTAGTAGCTCTATACTACTAGTTGTAGTGTATTTGGTTTCAGGTTCTTGTTCAGCTTCGCTTCGTATACAGAAAAAATTTTTATGTATACGGCGGGTCTGTTAGCGTGCCTGGAAAAACGAGGAATACGGGCGTGACAGAGAATATATTATTATTTGAAAAAGAAAAAAATTTAAAACTCACACTTTTATAAGTAGTGTATATATATACATATATGTACATATACATATATATATATATATATATACATATACATATATATGTATATATATATGTATATGTACATATGTACATATATATGTATATATGTACATACATATATATATGTACATATATATGTATATATGTACATATGTACATATATATATGTATGTACATATATATATATATGTATAGACATATATTGTGACACCCCAATAGTCCCACATCGGATGGGAATTGGGTTGTCATTGGGTTTATAAGAGATTTAAACACTAGTAATAATAACTGGGCTTAAGTATTTTGGGCTGTTGGTTGGGCCCAACGAGTTATTATTGCTAGTGGGCCGTGTCGTTACATATGGTATCAGAGGCGGTTCACCAGCTGGACATGTGTGGTGAGTCTCGGCTGAGTCAGGGTCTGGATGACGGGCTAGCGAGACGAGTCTCACATCACCTGGTGATCTTGGGCTGTGTGTGTTGGACTGACGAGGACGTCAGGGCCTTAACGGGGGGAGTCTGTGACACCCCAATAGTCCCACATCGGATGGGAATTGGGTTGTCATTGGGTTTATAAGAGACTTAAACACTAGTAATAATAACTGGGCTTAAGTATTTTGGGCTGTTGGTTGGGCTCAACGAGTTATTATTGCTAGTAGGCTCGGTCGTTACATAATTGTTTGTGGGGTTGTGGATACTGTGGTTATTAGTTGTGGGTTAGATACTAACCCGGTGGACCCTTTATAGGTCCTGTCGACATTCTTTTGCAGTCAGGAGACAGACGCGACATCCTTACAGGTGGGTACTTCGATCCGACGTCGGTACAGTGGTGCACGCTTGGTGATGGTTTCTTACCCTTACTCTTCTGTTGTTACTATCGCATAGTATATTGAGCCTTGCACCCTTGTTTATTCGTTATACACTACTCGTTGTTTGCATGCTTAGTATCCCGAGTAGGAGTAGAGCAGTTCTATCTATATGCGTATCTGTTGACCTAGTTGGTCTGTTGTTGCATTCCGTATCTATTAACCTAGTTGGTCTGTTGTTGCATTCAGTATCTGTTGACCTAGTTGGTCTGTTGTTGCATTCCGTATCTGTTGACCTAGTTGGTCTGTTGTTACATTCAGTATCTGTTGACTTAGTTGGTCGATTGTTGCATTCCGTATCTGTTGATCTAGTTTGTTGGTTGTTGCATTCCGTATCTGTTGACCTGGTTGGTCGGTTCTCGTACTTCGTATCAGGGACCTTGTTAGTCAGTTGGACTCTGTGGACCTTGGGTCCAGGCAACACATCGACTCTCTTGTCATGTGTTTCGATCTGGTTGATCGTGGTGTGGCGTTGTACGCCCTTGTTTCTGGCTTCGACCTAGGCACCGGCTTTAGCCGGATTTCGTTTGAGCATATCAGCATGATTTAGTCACAGCACTGTGTATTCTAGACACCAGGTTGGTTTGGCCACCAACAAGAGGTGTACGTATCCAGATAGGTCGTCGGTGACGCATGAATAAGTTCTCAGTGTCTGCTCTGTGACAGGCAACGCTTGAGGTCTGCGGACCAATATAGCAGCATCAGATTGGATATATTTGGACTTATCGTCTGGTCGACGCATATAACTATAGTAGCAGTTGTCGCTTGTATATCTTCAGTTCTTTCGTTAGATTGTCTTACTACTACAGTCTTGTTACATGTATATATTCAGTTGTTCATTACAGTAGTGGTAGTTGTACTTTCTTTCATATACATGTCTCTTTCATTCATTATTATTGCTACTGTATTTTCTACTGACCCGTGCTGTTCTTTAGCTCTTCCTGATCCGGTGAGTACTCCTCGCATTCATCGGCTTGCGGTACCCACTGGGAGGGGAGACATGTTTACATGTTCTCACCTCCCCTACTATTTTTCATGTATCGTGTGCGGTGAGGGTTGAGACGAGACGTGTGATACGTACGTAGCGGTCGATAGAGCTTCCGACCCAGGTTATTCGGTTTAGTTTCTACCCTTACTGTCCTGTTGATATAGCTTAGATAGTTTATATGGTTCAGTTTTTGAGTATTTCAGTTAACTATCATATTTTGATTTGGCTTTATGAATGACGTCGACAGTCAACCTCGACGTCGATACATGACTACCTGAAATCAAAACAAGGGTCAGATACAAAACACAATCACTCTCGACCCAATCAAGCGAAAGTCTAGAAGGTCGCCCCTGTTTCTCCTCAAAATTATACCGTCTGCAGCCAACATAATTTTCTTGGCCGAAACATACACTACTTCAGTCACTCACTCCACTCTAGGAGGAGTTAAAATAATTCAATCGCTGACTTTCGCGATAAATCACGCCTCTCGCGTCTTGCCTTCCTAAGGTTTGTCAAGCTTAAAATTTTTTAGGTCCCAACGACCTAATACTAAGCTCTGATACCAACTTAATCGGTCACGCCCCGAATTACACGTTCCCCCGGCACGCCAACAAACCCACCGTATATATAGGAATTTTTTCTGTATACGAAGCGATAGTTGTACCTATAAATAAATCAAGCTACAACCACAAGGTAATGAGCTGCAATGTCACGCCCCGGGGCCGATTTTAAAAGCCTTTTTAGAATTCATTACCATTTTGAAATCAGAGTTGCGGAAAACGTACCCTTTTTTTTTATTTTTTTCAACTTGGCCAACGTGACGTACAGACCTGCCACAAATACAAAGTTCATCTGTCCACTCGGACAGAGTCTCCTTTATATTTGCATGGCGTACCAATAGCTACATGAGGATCTCAACTACAATCTACAATTATCAATCAACAACTATTTCATGATATGCATTTTCATACAGCTAACGATCCTTAGAGATGATGCATGCCTCCAAGCACTCTTTAGGCGCTGGATGATGCAATGTACAGTACAACAATCATCCTATTTAAAAGTGCTCCCCACCCGGAAACTTTGTTTTTAAACTCTAATTCAATCATCCATGAAAATCATTCGAAAATTTTTTTAAAATTGTTTTCCATACGGAAACTCTATTTTAAAAACCAGCTACCTCGAGGGATAGAAAACCACGATGTGTAAATCCATAAATACGAGAACCAAAAACCACAGATTTGAAAACTCCAATCTCATGCATCATAGTAAATCATCCACTAAAACCAATTCACGAATATTCAAACATCAATATGATCATCTAGCTGAACCATTTATTATTAAAACTACTAAGTGTCGAAATGAAAGTAACCAGGGTGACGGTTGCTATACCAGACTAGCTAGATCATCCTTCCGTCGAGCCCAAAATCCAACTCCTCATCCATATCACCTGGGGGGAATGGGGGGTGAGAGACCGCAACCATGGTTTCCTAGCGGGTACGATAGAGCCACGAAGGCAAGCCGTAATCACCGGAAATCAAAGGAGATAGACAAACAAGTGTAGATACTGATATACGAAAATGAACTACAGTAGCTATAACAGATATGAACATGATATAAGAGCAACTACAGTAGTAATAGAAACAGGATAATAACTGAGTAAGAACGAAACTACTACTGTAACAAAAACTCAAATGAACGGATGCCTCAAGGGTAAATAGTCCAAAATCAAACCCAATCTGATGCTGATATATTGGTCCACAGACCTCAAGCGTTCTCTGTCACAGAGTAGACACTGCCAACTTATTCATGCGTCACCGACGACTTATCCGGATACGTACACCCCTTGGTTGGTGGCCAAATCAACCTGGTGTCTAGAATACACAGTGCTGTGACTAAATCGTACTGATATGCTCAAAATAAAAATCGGCAAAAAGAGATCGGTGCCATGGCCGAAGCCAGGTGCAAAGGCATACAACGCCGAACCACGATCAACCAAATCGAAACACACGACAAGGAGTCGATGTGTTGCCTGGACCCAAGGTCCACAGAGATACAATATATATGCAACCTGCTCTACATGTCTATCCACAACTATCCAAATACAATCAATAAGATACGATAAACAAACGATAATCAATCAACTAACATGTAGAGACTACGATACTGATATGAAAGAGCAGAGAAAGGGTGAAACGATCTCACCGACTACCAGCTCGAAGCACCCACCTGTTACTATCACGTCGGAACACTAAGTGCGCACGGAGTCTACCGGATCTAAGAAAATCCACTAAGTCAGTATCCAAACCACTAACCTGAAGTACACAACTCACAAACCCCCACACAAGTCCCCGAATCGGTTTTCCAAAATCGATCACCGTAACTCACCGGAAGTCCCGAAAACCACATCAGGACGCCGTCGGGACCAACTAAGTGTCCCGAAACTCACTGACTCGTGTCACTAGTCACCCCCTACCACAAAACACTCCTGTTTGGATGTCTTGGCAGCAAACACAAGATAACACCACTACACAATTATCGCCGGATAATTGTACAAATACAGGTTCCCTGAAGCGTTTATTTCGACACCGGAATCCACCGTCGCTCACCCATCATCACCGAACTAACAAAATGATGATGGTGACCAGCCAACAAGGCTCAGCGACAATTCACAGGATAAACAAACCACGTCGGAAGAAATCCGAACTGAAATCGCGTTCTTTCGGCGAATTTTGCCGAAAAACGCACCGAAATCGACTTCTCGTTTTCCGTGAAGGCTATCGGATCATGAAAAATCAGTCCAGAGGTCACCGCACACACACATGCACCGTCCACAGTAGCCACATAATGCACAATTGCACAAAAGCCCCTTTATTTACCTAAAATCCTATTATTTTATGTAAATTGAGCTATCAAGTGGCTCGTTCATGCAAATCTAGGATTTTCAAGGTCCATCGAGACATGTACTGATAGGTCTCGACATGCCGGAGGCCGTGCTCATGATCCGGAGCACAACGGCTCACTGTGGGTGGCGCGGCAGCAACCCGAAGTTCTGCGAATAGCTCACGGTCAGGGAAAATCACGCCGAACAGAGCTAACCGGAATCCGTTGATCCAAAATGAGGTGAGCATTGTGATCAGCACTGACCAACGATCACCGTGCTCACCTCCGAAGGCATTGGAACAGCCTCGGATCGCCGAAAAAATGCGCGCAAACCTAAAACAGTAGCCAAAAAAGGCTCTACAGGGTCGACACTGCTGAAACAGTGGAACGGAGTCTCCCCGACAGAATCTAAGGTGAGCACGATAATCAGCAATTTGCCACGATCATTGTGCTCCCTTCCGGAGAGATCGAGGAGCCTCGGATAGCTCAGAATAGTAAACAACCCAAGTAAAGCCCTATTTCGGGCTTGACCGGAGCAAGCTTGCTCAGGCCGGCTTCCGGCGGCACAGCAAGGTGCGCGCAGCCGGGGATGGGTGCGGCAGAGGTGAGGAACACGGTGCTCACCTCGGGTGGCGACTGGAAGCGGTAGCGGCGTCGGCGGAGCAAGCCAAGCCCACAAGGAAGAAGCTCGGGCTCAGCAAGCTTCTCCGGCCACGGCGAGGGTCGAGGTGGCTAGAGGGGCACTGCGGGGTCCGTCTGGGACCGAAGGGGAAGGTCTGGGATGGCGGCCGGCGGCAGGGAGCGCAGCACAGCGAGGCTCGGCCGCACCTGCAGCAGCTTGGCCGCAAGTTGATGCGGCTGCGCGGCGGCGCTCAGGGCGGCTGGGGGCGACGACGACTGACCGCCTGAGGTCGGAGGGGTGCCATAGGAGTGGCCCAGGGCGGCGGTGACGCGAGGGTGAGGCCGCACAATCTGCTCGGCCTGGGCTCGGCCAAGCCAGTTGCATGATGCAGCAGCAGCAGCGGCGGCGCGCAAAGGCGACGGCGGTCAGTGAGGAGGGACGCCGGGGCTCCGGGATGACGCCGGCGAAAAGCCTGGAGGCGTTGCAGCCTCGGGTCTCCTCTCAACTCGAGAGAAGAGAGAGAGAGAGATGGAGAGGGATTAAGATGGCGGCTGCGACGACGGCAGCCGGCCGGGGCTCAGTCAGCAGTGGCCGAGGGTGGCACAGCAAGGGCAGGGCAACCAAGGGAGGCGGCTGGGGGGTTAGCTCGGGCTAGGGTTAGGGTTGCCTTAGTGCAAACCCTAAAGCAAGCATATATACAAGATGCAAATTTTCGAGTTAGCCCACCAAACCTCAGTATTTAATACTGAGTCCCTCACAGCGCGTGTAAAACGCGGGAACACACCTCCCCATCCGGTTTCACGCAGAACGGTATATAAAATGTCGCGCTTTTCGCAAGAATACTGTTTTGTCATTTAAGACCTCTCCTCGATCACCGCGCAATATCCGCAGATCCGTCCGTCAGATTTGCCAACGGATCATACCAGTGCGATCAGCACAACGAAGGCAACAAACCCACCATTACGTTTCGCCTCGATCGGTCACAGATTCGCGACGAAACCCTATCTCTCTCCGAAAGGTGAAAAGACACACTTATACATATAAACATGTTTTTTCAGATTTTCTCAAAATTCGTGCGTCAAACCCAAAATTCATCAGCGCCATTAGTTCCAGAATAACTGAACCGTTCGAAACGAGCTATTGGATCGCTATGAACAGAGTCCGATACGCGCCAGAAGCCAACTTCATACTTTGGCCTCTCTGAAAAACCGAGTTACTATTCATTTTAAGTGAATACTGAAGATCGCGTAAAATCTCCGTTTTAACTCATTTTCTTCCGAAACTTGACGAGTGCTTTTGTAATTAAATTACACATAAAAATATCGTTAACAGAGAGTTTAGCTACAGTGCCAAAATCTCGGTCCTTATAGCTAAACTGAAAACATATATATATAAAAAAAAAAAAACTCGAGGATTCCAGTACATACAAAATGTCTACTACACCCCTCGCTCCAGCTAGTATCCAGACAACAACCATATGTACATAAAAACCCCAAAACTACCTGTGGAAGGTACTCCTCTAGTACTGTAACCAGGGAAGGGATCTAGCTCGCGACTCCCTTTCCTCGATCAGAATCGGCGACAGCAGCAGCCGCAGAAGAAGGCTCTGTACAAAGGGGTCAACAACTGGTTGTGAGAAACAAGATGCAATCTCTGACACAATATCACTAGGGACTGTGAACGCACCCGTCCTGCCTGCCGAAGCTACACCAACCACGACCACCCTGGGTTGTTGGTGGAGAGCAAGTCCAACCAGGACACTACGATATCAACGCAGACGCACAAAGCCCAACTCCGGAGTGGCACTAGTGGGCGCTACCCAACCGAGTATGCAAGCGTGTCTCTGCCGAGCTCAATCAGGCTCTCACAGGCTACAATCAAAGCAAATGGGTCTAACTAGTCTAACAACCAAAACTCATGTGCCCTTGGCACAATTTAATGTAAATACAAAAATCTGGGTCCACCGTCAACCGCGACTGCATCCGATAGTCTGAAACAGTCTACACACTACTGTAAAATAAACTCGGCATCCCAGCACGAGCGTAAATTTATTCTACACTATTCTGGATATCCGCCGCATACAAATTACGGCGATACAAACAAACCACAGCTCCTAAAGCTAAATCTAATAATTTTCAGAAAGTGACAGTGTAGAATCTAATAGTTTTCTCCAAAGATAATTCCAAGTCCAACATGTAAAATGATACAACTAGCTTAACTCAAAATTCAAATTTAAACACTAATCCATGAATTCAAGTACTAGCAAGAAACTATATAATTGATAAATTTCGACGATGCTAAAACTTAGAAGATATTCCGACGATTTCGGTAAACTTCAACCCACCTCGTAAAGCTAATCTAACTACGGCGAGAAGTCAAAAGGAAAGGAATCACGCGCTCGCCCGGCCTCAAACGGCGCAACCACGATGCCCACACGCTCGAACGGCTCTCCGACGTAACGTCGACGTCGATCCGAGCTCAAGCCGTGACCTCCACCAAGCACACGACTCTAACCTAGAGAGAAAGAGAGGAAGTAGCAACCAGAGGCTCACTCCCTGCCACTCTACAAGTATAAGAAGCAGTAGGATAAGGGTGATATAACCGATGCGTCAAATGACCAAAAGGCAACTCACCTACTCAAAATTCCAGCTGGAGTATCGGTACCAGATTTGGTTACCGGTGCTCGGCCTCTCAGCCCGCACACTCGCACACCAGGTACCAGTACCAGCCCGATGCTGTACCGGTACTCAGCACCAAATCGGCACACCAAATCGGCACAATCCGAGAGCAGACTGTTCTGAAAATAGAGTGGGGTACCAGTACTACCCTGCGTGGTACCGGTACTCGGCATTGAAAATCTGCACTTTGCATATTCCAATGTCAATACACTGCTCTCGCGTCGCACTAAGTCCGTTTTGCGTTCATTTCGTGCCAAAACGACTGGACTCTCGCATCACCGTTTCCGGCTCCCACGTCATCTCATGCTCCTCGTGATGACTCCACTGCACTTTTACATACAGGATGACCCGGTTGCGCAATTCTTTCGTCTCACAAGCAAGAATCCGCACTGGTCGCTCCTCATATCTCAAGTCCTCACAAAGCTCTAGTGCAGAGAAGTCGATCACGTGTGACGGGTCAAACACGTATCTCCTCAATGCCGAGACGTGAAAAACATCATGAACACCGGCCAGTCGTGGGGATAGAGCAATCCTGTAGGCTACTGGTTCGACTCGCTCCAATACCTCAAAAGGGCCTACAAATCGTGGACTGAGCTTTCCACGAACTCCGAATCTGCGTATCCCTTGGGACGATGAGACTTTCAAAAACACATGATCTCCAATCTGAAACTCTAAGTCTCGTATTCTGGTATCGGCGTAACTCCACTGTCGACTCTGGGCTGTCAAAATGTGTCGTTGTATAACTTTGACCTTCTCCTCTGCCTCTATCAGAATCTAAGGCCCCAGAGTCTTCCTCTCACCTACATCACTCCAATGCAAAGGGGATAGACACCTGCGTCCATACAACGCCTTAAATGGAGTCATATGAATGCTCGTTTGATAGTTGTTGTTGTATGCAAACTCAACCAGTCTCAAATGTCGATGCCACCCTCCTACAAAGTCCAGGACACATGCTCTCAGCATGTCCTCCAGAGTCTGAATGGTCCGCTCTGACTGACCATCTGTCTGTGGGTAAAATGCTGTGCTGAAATGTAGCTGTGTATCCAAGGCCGTCTGAAGACTCCTCCAAAAATGCGAGACAAACCTTGGGTCTCGATCCGATACTATCGAGGTAGGCACACCATGCAATCTGACGATCTCATCCAAGTATAACTGAGCGAGTCTCTCCCTGAACCAGGTGGTCTGTACTGGTAACAAGTGAGTAGACTTGGTCAGCCTGGCCACTATCACCCAAATAACATCGAAACCACCATGTGCTCTCAGTAATCCCACAACAAAGTCCATCGTGATCTGCTCCTATTTCCACTCGGGCACTGGCAGATTTTGAAACTTGCCAGCAGGTACATGATGCTCTGCTTTTATCTGTTGACAAGTCAGACACTGAGCCACATATCTGCCAATGTCCCGCTTCTTTCCATTCCACTAAAAGTGTAACATATCGAAACCCGAAAACGATAATCGAACTTTGATCAAATTGATTAAAGTGTCGAGAGAAATGGATTGGTGAGTTCCATTTTGCGTTCCAACAAGTTTGGAAGAGCAAAAATGAGTTCCAAAAGTGTTTGATTAGTTTTGACATCAATCGACGCGAAGTAGAGCCGAAGAGAAGTGAAAAACAGCATTTTGGAGCTGTTGTACCGGTACAAGGATGATGGTTGTACCGGTACAACCATCGCAGCTCTTGGGTTGGAGGGCTTCAGGTGTTGTACCGGTACAAGGCCCTCTTGTACCGGTACAAACCCGTCGAAACCGAGAAATCGAGCTCTCGAGTTGCGCTCGGGTTGGCTGTCACCCAGGCCTTGTACCGGTACAAGAACCCGTGTACTGGTACAAGGGACCCGAAATAGCAAGTATGTTTGGAAAAATAGAAAATAGAGGGGCTTTTTGGGATTTTGTTACATTAGAGGGTCAATAGACCTCTCTCTCATAGCCTCTCTCTCTCTCTCTCTCACTTAGCCTCTCTCTTTCCCTCTCATTTTCCATCTTTCTCTCTCTAAAGCTTGAGCTAGGGTTGGGAGAGAAGGAGAAGAAGCAAGGAGAAGAAGAAGAAAGAGGCTTGGAGGAGGATTTTGGAGGTTATAGAAGCTCTCCTACAAGAAGGCCTTGGTAGAGCTTGGGACCAGAGGTAAGTTTTTGTAAGATTACTTCTAAGGTTGGGTTTTAAACCCTAAGTTTTAGAGTTTTGAGCTTCTTAAAGGTTTTAGAAGCATACTAGGACCTTGGACACCATGAAAAACATGAATTTCTTGGACCCCTCTCATGGTGGATCGCTAGGGCTCAAAGTAGATGCCCTAGGGATGGTTCTAAAAGCTTAGAAACTTTAGTAGAGAGCTTCCCAAGTGATTCTAAGCTTTATTTTGCTTCGCAATGAGATCAATCTAGGAAAAATACAAAAATGGCATATCAGGGCATCCCAAAGAGGGGTTTTGCCCAAGTTAGGTTTTGATCTATTTTGATCATGTAGAAACTTAATTGAGGGTATTTTAAACGCGTTGGAACGCTCGGTTCGACAATCCGACGAGTGTACGCAAAATTATTGACAAAAACATCGTTTTCCGTACAGATAGCCGCAGCACGCGGATTAGAGCTTCAAAAATTCCAAGAAATTCACCGAAGCATCCTTGTAACCATCTAAGGTGGGTGGTGCATTCTAAGGACATCGAAAATCTCTCTATGACTAAGTGTCATATTTTGAGCATATGTGCATTTTTGAGCATCTTGCATAATAGGGTTAATTGTGAGCTTTGTTATAGCTTAATGTAAATCCAAATACATGTTAAATGTTTGTAAAAATGTGAGAATGATGATCCCTATGTATGCATGATTGTGACAAGAACCTAGAAGGGTTAGTAAACGAAAAGTGACACTTTGATATAGATCTAGCAAGTGACATCGACGAGTTTAGAATCCTTAGTAAACAAGTGTGGCATTTGACATGAAAATGAGGATATAGCACTTAGAAAACAAGCGTGGCATGAGTACAAGAACTTGATAGTGTATATGATATTAGTGATAGCAAAGAATGCAAGAACAAGAATGATTGAGATATTATGACATTCAACCTTAGTGTTAAGGGTCATTGAGCATGGTCTTCCTTAAAGTTAAGGAATGGATTGAACTTGGAATCCTCAAATGTAGAATTGATCGTACTCACTTTAGTCCTTGCTCGAGGTTGTGATAGCTCCCCCTCGGGCGATGTGCTCCGGAGTCGACATCACTGGGTGTAGCGAGTATCTCCCCAGAGGACGGTCCCATCGGGTGTAACGAGTATCTCCCCGATCATTGGGATTTTGAGTTGGTGAGTTTGTTGAGGGCGAAACCTACGGGTTAGCCAAGAGATTGGGTATTGACACTATGATTTTGCATCCATCATGAGCTTTACATTGTGCATATCATTTATATTGTTCAGACATATTAGTTGCATTTGCTAATTGGTTACTTACTTTCTTTCATTCTATTATGCCTGATTAGACCTAGTGGGATAGTCGGCGTGGTTGGTTGCCGAACCCACTGAAAATTTTGTTGTAGTTCTCACACCCCTATTTCCACAGAACCGGGACCCAGTGAGCCGGCGGACGATCGCGGTAAGGGCATCACGCCCTAGGTAGAGACCGCTCGAGATGTTTACTTACTCCAGTTGCATACCCCTTTTTTTATATCATCTTTTGTACTTGATGATTTAGTTGTTAAAGAAAAGAACATATATGTTGTGAAAGATCTTTACATTTAAATGCAAGAATGATATTTTGAGATCCTGTGATATAAAAGAAAAGAAATGATGCAAAAAAAAATGTAATCGATTCCTTAAGTGTAGTTGTTTACTCTCACTCTTGGCTTTTGCTTGCCCTCGTGCAAGCCATTATGTATGCTTTCGCTTATGCAATTTCTATGCTCTATTTGTACCTGTTGTTGAGCCTTGGGCGGATAGGAGAGGCTCTGTCCGTTCGGCGTCTGTTTCACGCTCTCAAACCGGCCAAAAAGGATCGGGTTCGGGGCATGACAGATAAGATGGTATCAGAGCGTAGAAGCCAAAAAGGGTGAAAGTTTAGGATGGACCTAGAGACCTTTAGGATTGGGAAGACCTTAAGGACTTAGGAAACGTGAGTGACGTTGAACAAAGTATAGCGAAAGCTTATGATTGGGTTAATGCTAATAAGTCTCTAGTGTGGTTAGAGGCTAACTTAAAGTTGTTATTTGTTTTCTTTCCTTTGTGTTGTGATCGGCGGCCGACGACATGATGCTTTGGAAGGAGAATAAATGCACTTATTGCTTTCGCCGGATTGGGCAAGTACGAGTATATTGGTCAGGTAACTAACGTAAATTGCTTCGTTGCAGGAGGCAATGGCACCTCGACCTCGTGGACGACCGCGAACAAGGTCGATGGCCGAGGAGCCGAGTGCGGCTCCAGTGTAGCCCGGAGCGGGAGGCGACGGGGAGTTTCGGGAGCAGTTGGCCGCGCTCATTGGCGTGGTGCGGCAACAGGCGGAGTCGGTCCAGCACCAAGGGAAGCAAATCCAAAGGCTCCAGGAGGCGTTGGAGCGGCAGCAGACGACGGCGGCTCAGGCAAGGGTCGAACCCCCTGCGCCCCCCGTTGTGGTGCCGACGGTGGCTTAGGGAGTAGCGGCGGCGGCGACGCCGGTCGCGGCCGTACCAGTGACGGCGATACCGGCCGGATCGGGAACCTCAAATCCCGATAGTGCGGCGATGGAAGCGGAGCGGGAGCGCTCGTTAGAGGCTCTCGTTTTGTTCAAGAAGTTCAACCCACCTATCTTCGATGGGGAGAAGATGAATCTGGTGGTAGTCGAGGCGTGGGTCGACTCGATGGAGACGCTCTTCGAGGACATATATTCCTTGGAGAAGGACAAAGTACCTCTCGCCGCACACTGCCTTGAGAAGGCGGCCAAGGTGTGGTGGAAGCGGGTAAAGCGGGATCGATCTTCTGACCTCCCGCCTATGCTTTTGGAGGAGTTTAAGAGGGCGTTGTTCACCAACTACTTTCCTGATACGGAGAAGCGGAAGTTGCAAGAAAAATTCCGCAAGTTGAAGCAGGGCGACCAATCGGTGGGGGAGTACGAGCGGGAGTTCTTCCACATTATCGACTGTGTCCCGGATGTAGTTCGTGATGATCGGGACCGGGCCGATTGGTTCGTGCGTGGGCTTCGGCCAGGGATTCATCGGGCCGTGCAAATCCTCAAGCTTCCGACCTTCGCCGAGGCTTTTGATCGAGCACTATGGGTGGAGCAGGGCTATGCCCACGAGCGCGAGGAGCACGAAGCCGCAGCTGAGGCAAAGGATAAGAGCAAGAAGCGGGCGGCGGGTGGCACCGGGGGCCGGCTGAGTGCAAAGAAACCCCCTCAGTATCCCCGACCGCAGTCAAAGGGTTGGAGACCCTCCCGTTGTGTTATTTGCGGCGGTAACCATCAACCGCCGGCATGCCCGCAACGCGATGGAACGTGCTTCAGGTGCGGCCAGGCGGGGCACATGATTCGGGAGTGCCCGAGCTGGGGTTCATCTGCACCGACCTCAGCATCAGTTCCATATACCCCGAGACAGCAGGCGGGGTTACCACCGGCTATGTCGGCTGGACGTTCGTCCTCATCGCGTCAGCCGGAGGCATCGAGGGCACCGAGTGGGTGGGTTTTTGCCACTCAGGTGCAGAAGGAGCCGATTCCTGTTCCCGACGACAACGTGGCTGGTATTATTTCAATCGGAGGCACCAGAGCTAGAGCTTTATTCGACACAGGTGCATCGCATTCATTCATAGATGCATCATTCACTATGACTCATGGCATCAAGATTGTGCACCATTATAACTATTGGACGGTAAATTCGGTCAAGCATACTTTTCATATTCACGAAGAATGTGTAGCGTGCCCAGTGTAGATAGGTGACTGGGTCATGCCGATTGATCTGTTGGTGCTAAATCGAATGTGGGGTTTCGACGTGATCTTGGGGACCAACTGGCTCTCCAAGTATTATGCCGTGATAGATTGCGAAAGTAAGGTGATCACGTTTCGCGAGCCTGATCAAGAGGAGCTAGTGTATCAGGCAGCTAAAAGCTCGCTTTTCGCGGCGACCGTGTCGGCGACACGGGCGAGGAAAATAATAAAAGGTGGTTGTGTGGCCTACTTGGCGACAATGGTGGAAGCCCAAAAAGAGCACCCAGATTTGGGAGGCATTCAGGTGGTGTGCGAATTCCCGGATGTATTTCCGGCGGAGTTACCGGGATTGCCACCGGACCGGGAGATCGAGTTCGTTATTGACTTGGTCCCGGGGGCGACGCCGATCTCGAAGACCCCGTATAGAATGGCACCGGCGGAGCTAAAAGAGCTTAAGGCACAATTGCAAGACTTGCTCGACAAAGGCTTTGTGAGGCCGAGTGTGTCACCCTGGGGAGCTCCGGTGCTATTCGTTAAGAAGAAGGGCGGCATGCTTCGACTCTGCGTGGATTACCGCGAGTTGAACAAGGTCACAGTGAAGAATAAGTACCCATTGCCGAGGATTGATGACTTATTTGACTAGTTGCACGGGTCAAGGGTATATTCAAAGATTGATCTTCAATCGGGGTATCATCAGTTGAAGATACGGCCCGAAGATGTACACAAGACGGCGTACCGTACGCGGTATGGCCATTATGAGTTCACGGTAATGCCGTTTGGGCTTACTAACCCCCCGGCAGCATTCATGGACTTAAAGAATAGAGTCTTCCGTCCGCTATTGGACCGGTGCGTCGTGGTATTTATTGACGACGTATTGGTATATTCTCGGACCGAGGAAGAACACGAGGAGCACTTGAGGACCGTGTTAGAGATACTCTGAAAAGAGAAGTTATATGCCAAGTTGAAGAAATGCGACTTTTGGCTATCGGATGTCACTTTCCTTGGTCATGTAATTTCGGGCGATGGTATCTCGGTGGACCCGAGAAAAGTGGAGGCGATTAAGGATTGGCCTCGCCCGACGAGTGTATCGGAGGTCCGCAGTTTCCTTGGGCTAGCGGGCTACTACCGGCGGTTCGTAGAGGGGTTTGCTAAACTAACTACTCCACTAACGCGCCTCACACACAAAGGGGTGAAGTATGTTTGGAGCCCCGAATGCGAGTGGAGCTTCGAGGAGTTAAAGGAAAGATTGACCACGACCCCGGTGCTTGCTCTACCGACGCCGGGGGAGACCTTTGTGGTATATAGTGATGCTTCCTACGTAGGGCTCGGGTGTGTCTTGATGCAAAATGGGCGGGTTATAGTTTATGCTTCACGCCAATTGAAGACATATGAGAAGAACTACCCGATTCAGATCTTGAGCTAGCGGCGGTTATTTTCGCGCTTAAGCTATGGAGGCATTACTTATACGGGGAACATTGTGAGATCTATACGGATCACAAAAGCCTTAAGTACCTGTTCACCCAAAAGGAGCTAAATATGTGACAGCGGCGGTGGTTAGAATTGTTGAAAGACTATGATGTTACTATTCTATACCACCCCGGGAAGGCGAATGTCGTGGCCAATGCACTTAGTAGAAAATCGGGGAAAAATTTGGCTTCGGCAATTATACCCCAACTACTATTGCAAAAAAAGATGCAACGGCTTGGTTTGGAAGTAGTAGCACCGGGAGTACCTGCGACACTTGCGGCGTTGGTTGTTCAACCGACTCTATTCGAGAGGATTAAAGAGTTGCAAGCTTCAGATAAATATCTCCAAAAGGTGCGGGGGGAAGTTGAGAGCGGTAGTGCCGATGACTTTGGCATTGGGACTGACGGCGCACTCCGGTTTAGAAACCGTTGGTGTGTGCCTAAGAATAAGGACATCCGCAGGGCGATCATGCAAGAAGCGCACCAATCCCCTTACAATATACACCCGGGCGGCACCAAAATGTATCAAGACTTGAAGTTACACTATTGGTGGCCGGGCATGAAGAAAGATATCGGGGAGTTTGTGGCACAATACCTTACTTGCCAAAGAGTAAAGGCGGAGCGGCGTTTTCCGGCGGGAAAATTGCAAAGCTTACCTATATCCGTTTGGAAATAGGAGAATATCGCCATGGACTTTGTGATCGGATTGCCACGATCTCAAGGTGGGCACGATGCAATTTGGGTTATAGTGGACCGGTTGACGAAGTCGACGCACTTCCTACCGATTCATATTACATGGTCGGGGGACAAATTGGCTCAAGTATATATTGACGAGATTGTGAGACTTCATGGGGTGCCCGTGTCTATTGTGTCAGATCGGGACCCGAGGTTCACCTCTCACTTTTGGAGGAGCCTACAAGAGGCTTTGGGCATGCGGCTCGACTTTAGCACGGTATTTCATCCTAAGAGTGATGGTCAATCGGAAAGGACAATACAAATACTTGAGGATATGCTTCGAGCGTGTGTGCTGGACTATAAGGGCAATTGGCATGATCATCTACCGATGGCGGAGTTCGCGTACAATAACAGTTATCAAGAACGTATCGCGATGGCGCCATTCGAGGCCCTTTATGGAAAGAAATGTCGCTCCTTGATCCATTGGAGTGATGTGGGCGAGAGAGCGACTCTCGGCCCTGATGTAGTGCGGGAAGCGGAGGAGAAGGTTCGTCTTGCCCGCCAAAGGCTTGCTACGGCGCAATCCCGACAAAAGAGCTGTGCCGACAAGCGGAGGAAAGATATAGAATTTGCCGTTGGAGACCACGTGTTCCTGAAGATTTCGCCGATGCGAGGGATTAAACGGTTCGGTATCCGTGGGAAGCTGAGTCCCCAGTACCTTGGACCGTTTGAGGTGTTGGAGCGGGTCGGCGCTGTGGCATACAGGATAGCGTTACCACCAAGGCTTACGGGAGTACACGACGTGTTCCATATATCAAATCTCCGCAAGTATGTTCATGACCCTAAGCATGTCCTCTCGTTTGAGCCGTCCGAGATTCAGGAGGACATGACCTATGAGGAGTTTCCGGCATACATCATCGATCGAGAAGTAAGAAAACTACGAAATCATGAGATTTCGTATGTTAAAATCCGTTGGTGTAATCACGACGACCGGGAAGCTACTTGGGAGATCGAGAGTGCGATGCGGGAGCATTACCCTCACCTCTTCGACAAGCTGAACTAAGGTATGAGTTGAATTCGGGCTTAAACTAAGCTAGTTTCGAGGACGAAACTAAATTTAAGGGGTGGAGGATGTAACATATCGAAACCCGAAAACGATAATCGAACTTTGATCAAATTGATTAAAGTGTCGAGAGAAATGGATTGGTGAGTTCCATTTTGCGTTCCAACAAGCATGGAAGAGCAAAAATGAGTTCCAAAAGTGTTTGATTGGTTTTGACATCAATCGGCCCGAAGTAGAGCCGAAGAGAAGTGAAAAAAGCATTCTGGAGTTCTTGTACCGGTACAAGGATGATGGTTGTACCGGTACAACCATCGCAGCTCTCGGGTTGGAGGGCTTCAGGTGTTGTACCGGTACAAGGCCCTCTTGTACCGGTACAAACCCGTCGAAATCGAGAAATCGAGCTCTCGGGTTGCGCTCGGGTTGCGCTCGGGTTGGCTGTCACCCAGGCCTTGTACCGGTATAAGAACCCTTGTACCGATACAAGGGACCCAAAACAGCAAGTCTGTTTGAAAAAATAGAAAATAGAGGGGCTTTTTGGGATTTTGTTACATTAGAGGGTCAATAGACCTCTCTCTCACAGCCTCTCTCTCTCTCTCTCACACTTAGCGTCTCTCTTTTCCTCTCATTTTCCCTCTCATTTTCCCTCTTTCTCTCTCTAAAGCTTGAGCTAGGGTTGGGAGAGAAGGAGAAGAAGCAAGGAGGAGAAGAAGAAAGAGGCTTGGAGGAGGATTTTGGAGGTTCTAGAATGTCACGCCCCGGGACCGGCGAAGGCCCTCCCGGTAGCGCGCCCAGACCCGCCATATGTCTACACATATAAGGCGTCTACAACAAAAGTGGAAGTAAAGCAAGAAGTAGAACAAATAGTATAGTGATAACTAATGATATCAGAGCGAGTACAGTTCTATCATCTAAACCAGAGTAAAAGAAATATAACTAAACAATAAAAGTAGCCATAAAGTAGTACAGTACTATCTCCTCAAAAAGAAACACAAAGATTCAAAAGAAGGGTGGTCTCTATACATAAACGGGTACAACTCACAACCTCTCACAAAATAAAACCACGAGAGGTAGACCACCTATCAAATCGTCCTCGAAGGAAGCTAGCTTGAAGTAACTCCCTTCCCGCGGTCCCTAGCCTCTCCCGGCGTGGAAGGCTCTGAAAGAAAACATAAAACAGAGGGCGTGAGAACTATAATTTATAGTTCCCAGTGGGCAATTACTGACCTCAGCTCATTGCACCACTAGGCCCAAAAGAGAAGGGTAAGTCAAAAGCAATAACGAGTAATTTGCATCTATGAAAGTATAATGAAAATGCTAAAATGTTACTTGCAATTAAACATGGCATTCATGTAATGCACAATGATCTTGTCATGAAGAATGTGTCTCTACTTAGCCATAAATAATGTCATGGTTTACTTAATGAAATTATGAGGATTATCCCTTATCGTAGCAACATTGTTTATATGAATGCAATTAAGCAATGTGTCCTAGCATACTACTTGTATGTATGTATACCCAAAGTCCAAATATATGCTAGAAATAAGTCCGAGTAATCCAACTACCACTCTCTATTTAGTAGTGATTATAACAAACTCATTCCGTGTCGACTTCCATTTCCAATTAAGGACCTACCAAAGGTAGTCCAGCTTGTGCCACCTAAGTGCCTGTGGTAGCACGACATCCCTACTCTTGGAATGTGTCTGTCCCACTCGACCCCGTAGGCTTCTCAATACCGCAAGAGCGAACATAAGTCGCGTAGGCTAACTCCGGAGTGCCGGCTTGTAGGGAGCGACCCTCACAAGCATGTGCGAATGAGCACAAATGGCAAACAAGCAAGGTCACTGTCTCAAATACTCTATCCACGTGTCTCTAACATGGCAAGGTCACTAGCATCCCAAGGATCTAGCCCAATGTCTCTAAGTGATGTCCCAACACTCACTTGCTTAGTGCCTCTTCATGACACTTAAGCATCACAACAGATCGAGCCCAAATCTTGTTCTATGTTTCAATTAACACATTAATACCAATGATTACCATGACCCGGGCCCAATGCCTCTTTATGACATTGTCCTAATTCTCAAATAGTCCAAGTTCTCAAGCCCTCTCTAGGCTTCTAACATTCCTAATGTCACAATTGGCATATAGGTTAAATGCATGAAAGCAAGATTCACTTCCATAATAGGAATCATGGTTCCCAATCATAACTAGAATGCTAAGTCTCACATGCATGCACTCTATCACATAGGGGTCTAAAATTTCACTATACATAATATATGCATGTTAAGCATTCTAAAATTCATATTAAATACATTTAACATGAAAATGCATGAATTTCTACTTTACGAAACATATTTTGCTAAATATGAGCATTTCTCATATCATAGGCTAGGTCAAACCCACCGAACCGTCGCGTGCTCCTTCGATTCGCCGAACGGAGTTGTCCACGAGCCTGAAGATACCCTAAAAGTGATCAGCGAAGAGATACACAAGCATTACGAGCAACTCTAGGCTCGAACAATAACAATCACAAAAATAGGGCAAAAACTCACCTAGGGAGTAGAAATTCTCACTCAAGCTCCAAAAGAAGGCTAGGATCCTTCCAATCCAACCCAAAGGAGGGTTCTAATCCAAAAAAATCTAGCCTCAAAAGCCCTAGACCAAAATGCCCCAAAATCAACCCTAAATCTCATTTCTAGGGTTTCATCTCCCAAAAATCACCAAAACAAGAATCTATAGGAAGAAACATGTTACTAACCCTTTGAAAGCTTCAATCCAAGCTCAAAATGCCCTAGGGTTGAAGTTTGGTCCACCACCAAGCTCCAAAGGCAAGCTTCAATCCACCAAAAGGGAGAAGAAAGGGTGGAGATGAAGCTCCAAGTCCTCTACAAGCTCTTCTTCTCCTTCCTTCTCCTTCCTCTCCCATTCTCTCTCTCTCTCTAGTAGCAAAGAAATGGTGAAGTGAGGAAGGGGAGAAGGAGAAGTGGCCATATAAGCTTTCTCTTGTAACAAAATCCTGTGAGGCCCCTCAAAAATCCAATATTGCATCAGCCCGGTCTGGCAGTTTTCGCCCAGAGGGACCGGTCTCTCCCCAACAGGGACCGGTCTCTCGCTGCGAACCCGGAGAACCAACGTTCGGGAACCGGTCTCTCCCTGCGCGGGACCGGTCTCTCTCTGCGAAGGCGCGCACGGGGACCGGTCTCGCCCCTAGGGACCGGTTGCCTTAGGGCTGTCGCAACACTACTCACTGGGGGACCGGTCTATCCTTCCAGGGATCGGTCCCCAAGAGTAAAAACTCTCAGGACTTGTCCAGAATTTTAGTTTTCGAACTTTTTAGGTCGAAAAACATTCTACAACCCTCCACCAAATGTGGAAAAGCTCGAAATACATCCAAACACTCGAACCTCGTAATTTGCAAAGGTCCAGTGTGCTACATAGAAGCTCTCCTACAAGAAGGCCTTTGTAGAGCTTGGGACTAAAGGTAAGTTTTTGCAAGATTACTTCTAGGGTTGGGTTTTAAACCCTAAGTTTTAGAGTTTTGAGCTTCTTAAAGGTTTTAGAAGCATACTAGGACCTTGGACACCATAAAAAACATGGATTTCTTGGACCCCTCTCATGGTGGATCGCTAGAGCTCAAAGTAGATGCCCTAGGGATGGTTCTAAAAGCTTAGAAACCTTAGTAGAGAGCTTCCCAAGTGATTCTAAGCTTTATTTTGCTTAGCAATGAGATCAATTTAGGGGAAATGCAAAAATGGCATATTAGGGCATCCCAAAGAGGGGTTTTGCCCAAGTTAGGTTTTGATCTATTTTGATCATGTAGAAACTTAATTAAGGGTATTTTAAACGCGTCGGAACGCTCGGTTCGACAATCCGACGAGTGTACGCAAAGTTATTGATAAAAACGTCGTTTTCCCTACAGATAGCCGCAGCACGCGGATTAGGGCTTCAAAAATTCCAATAAATTCACCGAAGCATCCTTGTAACCATCTAAGGTGGGTGGTGCATTCCAAGGACATCGAAAATCTCTCTATGACTAAGTGTCCTATTTTAAGCATATGTGCATTTTTGAGCATCTTGCATAATAGGGTTAATTGCGAGCTTTGTTATAGCTTAATGTGAATCCAAATGCATGTTAAATGTTTGTAAGAATGTGAGAATGATGATCCCTATGTATGCATAATTGTGACAAGAACCTAGAAGGGTTAGTAAACGAAAAGTGACACTTTGACATAGATCTAGCAAGTGACATCGACGAGTCTAGAATCCTTAGTAAACAAGTGTGGCATTTTACATGAAAACGAGGATATAGCACTTAGAAAACAAGCGTGGCATGAGTACAAGAACTTGATAGTGTATATGATATTAGTGATAGCAAAGAATGCAAGAACAAGAACGATTGAGATATTATGACATTCAACCTTAGTGTTAAGGGTCATTGAGCATGGTCTTCCTTAAAGTTAAGGAATGGATTGAACTTGGAATCCTCAAATGTAGAATTGATCGTACTCACTTTAGTCCTTGCTCGAGGTTGTGGTAACTCCCCCTCGGGTGATGTGCTCCGGAGTCGACATCACTGGGTGTAGCGAGTATCATTGGGATTTTGAGTTGGTGAGTTTGTTGAGGGCGAAACCTACGGGTTAGCCAAGAGATTGGGTATTGACACTATGACTTTGCCTCCATCATGAGCTTTACATTGTGCATATCATTTATATTGTTCAGGCATATTAGTTGCATTTGCTAGTTGGTTACTTACTTTTTTTTATTTTATTATGCCTGATTAGACCTAGTGGGATAGTCGGCGTGGTTGGTTGCCTAATCCACTGGGAACTTTGTTATAGTTCTCACACCCCTATTTCCACAGAGCTGGGACTCAGTGAGCCGGCGGACGATCGCGGTAAGGGCATCGCGCCCTACGTAGAGATCGCCCGAGATGTTTACTTACTCTAGTTTCATACCCCTTTTTTTATATCATCTTTTGTACTTGATGATTTAGTTGTTAAAGAAAAGAACATGTATGTTGTGAAAGATCTTTACATTTAAATGCAAGAATGATATTTTGAGATCATGTGATGTAAAATAAAAAAAATGATGCAAAAAAAATGTAATCGATTCCTTAAGTGTAGTTGTTTACTCTCACTCTTGGCTATTGCTTGCCCTCGTGCAAGCCATTGTGTATGCTTTCGCTTATACAATTTTTATACTCTATCTGTACCTGTTATTGAGCCTTGGGCGGACAGGGGAGGCTCTGTCCGTTCGGCGTCTGTTTCACGCTTTCAAACCGGCCAAAAAGGATCGGGCTCGGGGCGTGACAAAAAGTGTGCCTTCAAGTCCTTATACATCTTGGTTCCATCGGGGTGAACCGTATAAGGTGAGTAATGAGTCTCTCTCAAAATCTCCTCTCGGATCTCTGAATTCATAGGCACACACAATCGGTCCCTGTACCGTAGTACTCCTGAACTGTCCATAGAAAAAGTCTCTGGCTGTCCGCTTTCTAACAAACTTTTAATTCCTCTTTATTTCTACAATAGAAAATAATTTATGCTTATCCAAAAATCGAAGAGTATCTACTGTGAATCTATATTTTAATTCAAAATTTATTTTATTCTTCTTTATCTTTATCTATAATATATATATATATATATATATAGAGAGAGAGAGAGAGAGAGAGAGTCCGGCTGCTATGCTATCAATAGCACCAAGCACTTGGTGCTATCAAGTTTTCTGCCGTTAGATTAACCCTTTGATTATTTTTACCCGTTAGATTATACTATTCAACTAACCACCTACTCAACCCTAGGGCGCCCACATCATCCTAACTGCACATCTCTTAATCTAAGAGCGGAAAACTTAATAGCACCAAGTTATTGGTGCTATTAATAGTATTCCAGCCTAGTTCTATATATATATATATATATATATATATATATATATATAAATTAAAGATATAATAAAAATAATTTAACCCAGATTGGCTGACACGATAGGGAATGGACAGAAAGTGTATGAAAAGTATATGAGTTATTAATAAGTGCCCATTCGCAATGCTTCTGAATAACACTTGTACTTGCTACCAACTTTTTAATCTTTAGTAGGGGCTTTGTTTAGTTCGGATATAAGTAAGAATTATCTATTTCAGAGATAAATATAAGTTTAAGATAAATCAATTTTGCGTATGAAAATTGAGTTGCTCTCGAAAATAAAAAAAAAAATAGCGTTGCATAGATAAGATAGAATAACAAGAATAATAGTTAGATATAAATAAAAAATAATGATATTGCCCCTAAT
>NW_017891144.1:0-24280 GCF_001540865.1 Ananas comosus
GGAGGTTAGCTGTGGCCTGAAGAAATTCTTTACTTTCGCCATGATTTGCGGTATGCTGTTTTACGCGGGGATGCGATACGTATGGGTTTTACTAACTGCCCGCTTTTATGTTTTGTAGTGACAATGCGATGGTCCTCGCCCCCTCTCCATTGCCCGGGCGGCAATCGCGCACTTTTGATGAGGTCGCGAAACCTCCGCTACTTCCCGATCTGGCACAGAGATCTGTCAGTTGAGGGGCCAGCTTGCTGCACCCTCACCCGACTAGTCAGCTCAGCAGGCGGAGGCGGCCGACAGCAAGACTGAAGCGGCGCGCCGACAGGGAGGCGGATGAACGCCTGAGCGTTCTACTTGCTGCAGCGGCAGCAGCTTTAGGGAGACGCAGGGCCCTACACCGCAGAGCACCAGTTGTGGACGTTGCTCACGCGTGTCAGGCCCCGGCAGGCGGCGAAGGCCCTCCTGCTAGCGTGCCCAGACCGCCATATGTCAGCACATTATAAGCCCTCCTACAATAAAAGCGGAAGTAACAAGCAAGAAAGTAGTACAAATAGGGCCCGCATAACAACTCGTGCATATCAAGAGCGAAGCAAGTTCTATCATCTAAACAAGAGTAGAGAAAGCATAAATAAACATAAGGGTGAAGCTACAAAATAATATCTCCTCAACAGGCAATACAGGATCGCAAAGAAGGGTGGTCCTCTATCAAAGATACAGGTACATATCTCACAACCTTCATCAAAATTAAAACTATCGAGAGTAACTCACTATCAAATCGTCCTCAAAGAAGCTAGCTCGAAGCAACTTCCCTTCCCGCGGTCCCTAAGCCCTCCCGGGCGTGGAAGGCTGCTGAAAGAAAAACACAAAAGGCAGGGCGTCGAAGACTATGATTTATATTTCCCATGTGGGCAATACTTGACCTCGCTAGTGCTACCACTAGCCCAAAGAAAAGGGTAAGTCTAACAATAAGAGTAACGACGCTAATACATATTAGAGCAGCATAATAATGTAGGCATGCTAAGCTACAACTGCCAATTAAACATGGCATCCTAATGGCGACTTGTATCTTGTCATGGATATATTGTTCCAAGTAAATAGTATGCTTTACTTTATACAAGATATGAAATAATACGTGGTCAGGGGGTGACTACAAATGCATATAAGGCTGCAATTAACAACATCTCCTAGCATACTAACATGTATGTATGAATACGCCAAGATGTCCACAACTATGCTAGACATAAGTCCAGTAATCCCTACTACTACTCTCTGACTAGTATGATCATCAATAAACTCAACACTGTGTCGATTTCCATTTCCAATTTAAGGACCTACCAAGGAATAGTCAGCTTGTGCCGCCCTAACTGGCCTGTGGTTACGCCCAACATCCCTACTCTTGGGATGTGTCTGTCTCCACTCGACCCCGTAGGCTTGCTCAATATACAGCGAGCGACAATACGGTCGCGTAGGCTAACTCCGGGGCGCGCTTGTAGGAAGCACCTCACAAGCAATGCGGCCGAATTGAGCACAATGCGCAACAAGCAAGTCCTGTCTCAGATACTCTTATCCGCGCATGTCTCTAACATTGGGCAAGCGTCACTAGCCATCCCAAGGATCTAGGCCCAAGATGCTCTCTAGATGATGGTGCCGCAACAACTCACTTGCTCCCCTAATGCCTACTTTATGAACACTTCAAGCATCATAGCTGATAAGCTCCCAATTCTTTCTAATGCTTTCATTAAACTTAATACTAATGACTGATAGCCAGCGGCCAATGCCCTCTTTATGACATTGCGCTCAATTCTCAAATAGTTCCAAATTTTTCTCAGCCTCTCTAGCTCTCTAAAATTCACTAATGCTCCAATTGCATATATGTTAACATGCAAGAGAGCAAGATCCGTTTCATATAAGGGATCATGCGTAGTCCCAATCAATAACTAGAATGCCTAAGTCTCAATGCCATGCACTCTTAACCACATAGCGGTCTAAAATTTCACTATACATAATATATGCAGTTAGCCATGTCCTAATTCATATTAAATACATTTAACATGGAAATGCAGAAATTCTACTTTAACGAAACATATTTGCCAATATGCAGCATTTCTTCAATCTCATAGCCGCCTAGGTCAAACCTCACCGAGCGTGCTGCGTGCTCCTTCGATTCGCGCGAACGGAGTTGTCCAACGAGTCTCACAATACCTTAAAAAAGATTAGTATCAGCGAAAATACGAGAGCATTACGACTACCAGAAGAGATCAAACAGTTTAACCTAGAGATGCCAAAACGGGCCAAATTCAGGCTCAAAGAGGAAGAAATCTCTTCCAAGACTCCAAAGAGAGCTATAAACCCTTCCAATCAAGCCCAAGGAAGGTCTAATCAATCAATCTAGCCCAAATGTCCCTAGATCAAAGAACCCTAAAAATCAACCCTAATACCCATCGTCTAGGCGTTTCAATGGCAAAATCTACCGAAACAAGATCAAAGGCTGTAGAATAAAGTACTAACCTCTCTAGATGCCTAAAACCAAGCCTCCAAATCGTTCTAGTGGTTGAGATTGGTCCACCACAAGCCCTACAAGCAAGTCGCATCCTTGCAAATGTAGGAAAGAGAGAAAGGGGTTGAGCCCAAGCTCCCTCAAGGCTAGCCTCCTCTTTTTGTTTTGGTATTCCTCGCCTTCTTCTTCTTCTCTCTCTCTTTTCTAGAAAGATGTAGGGAGCCGGTGGCAATGCGAGAATGAGAGAGGGAAAGGAGCGAAATGCTAATAAGCGCAATCTATGTGTAACAAATCGGAGAGGCCCCCTCAAAAACCCGACTATGATCACCGCGCGGTCTGGCGGCCAGTTTGTCGCCCAGAGGGACCGGTCTCTCCCCAGCAGGGACCGATCTTCGCTGCGAACCGCAAAAACCACTTCGGTGAACCGGTCTCTCCTGCGCGCTAGAACGTGCTCTTCTGCGAAGCGCGGCCTGGACCGGTCTCCCGGTCAAGGATCCGGTCTGCCTCAGCGGCTGCGCAACATGTTCATGGGGGACGGTCTCTCCTTCCAGGGCACTGCGTCCCGAGTACCTAAAAACCTCTCAGGAGCTTATCCAGAATTCCGAGTTTTGAACTTTTAGAGCGCGACAACATTCTACGACGCATCCACTAAGCTGTGGGAAGCGCTCTGAACAAACCAACACTAAGCTCATTTCGCGAATTGCCAGAAGGTCCAGTGTGTTACACACGAGAGCCCGCCCCCGCTGCCCAGTTCTCGCGTGCGGCCGCCTTGCGGACTAACTCCACAGCGCAGGAGTTTTGGCGCACCACCGTGCAGAGGCCTGCCCGGTTGGAGTGCCTATTCCATACCTTGGTTGAGGGGCCGGAGCAGAGACAGACTGATGGAGTCGCTCCAATAAGTTCAGTAGCGCCTGCAGCGCCCGAGTCTCGATGGCGCAGAAGGTCGACCATCTAGACTGGGGAGAAGTGTGATGCATATTCAGAACTCTCCGCGACACCTTTGTGCGAGGAGAGCGGATAGAGTTTGGCTCGCCACTCACCATTGGACGGCGAGGCGCTACGCTCGGTGGTTTGGGATTTCAGGCAGGCACCCAGCACTGACTGGCCGGCTAATCACCTTGGACGCGAGTTCAAGGCAGCTCTTTGGCCCATTACTCCGACCAGCGTCAAGGCCGGAAGAGGATCAGCGCATTCTAGCGCAACTTGCGCACAGCGCGATCGACCGTAGGGCCGAGACGAGCAGGAGTTTCTCCGGCTTCTGCATTCGGGATCCTTTTCGTCTCGCGACGACGAGGACAAGCGCCCGCATCTTCGAGCGGCGCATTGCATGACCGTCTATTTCGGTTTGGTGCCATCTCTAACTCCAAATCTACCGGGAGGTGTGGATGCGCGCGTCATGTGTGCCGAGAAGCGGACGGCGCAGATGTTCAAGAGCAGTGAGAGGCTAGAGACCAAAGGGAGCAAGAGGCCACGTGTGGGTGCGGGCAGACGCACTCTAGCGAGCGCCGCCGAAGCATCGATGCCGAGAGCAGCGTCGGGCGTGGCTTGGCGACTCACGCTGAGAGGGTTTTGCACGCGACATCCTGACGCTCCGCAAGTTGCGTGATCTGGTGGGGTCGCACACATTCCACCGCGATGTGTCCGCAGGCGGGGAGCGGAGGTGTATCCATGTGGCCAGGAGGGCCATTTCGGACGATTGCCCGAGGGGGATATTCACCGGCACCGTCGACTGCACGGCACGCTCTACAGCCCGCAAGCCAGGGGACTCATGACACTAGTACAGCCTGGGCCGCGCCACCCGTCCAGCGCGCAGGGCGAGCGCGATGCTCGACAGGCCCGAGTGGGCGTATGTATGCGCTCTAACCGAGAGCAGGCAGCTAGTCGGAGTGGGTTGCAGGTATGATTTTACTTGATGGCATTAGATTCGTGCCTTTATTCGATCCGCGCGCATCCATTCATTATAGATTCGGCTGTTTGCAAGATCGCATGGCATCCATCGTTTTTTGTTGCTAACGCCGGACATGTTTGTTGACTCGATCACATCTGGACATTAGAGAGTATAGCCCAGTTGCCCTGTCCGCGGTAGGAGATGGCTTATGCCCTGCCAGCATTTGCTAGCTTTGCGCGAAGCTTGGGGATTTGCATGCTGTCTTGGACATGCGATTGGTTGACGCAATTGTTTATGCACATGTATGATTCAAGAATGCCACAGTTATTTTAGAGCAACCGGGAGACTGGCGTGGTATTTAGTGGATCGCGGAAGTTCGCTGTTTGCGATGACGATCAGCTCGTCTCGAGCCTAGGCAGCCTGATTCAGTAGAGCGGCTGCGTAGCCTATTTGGCTAGTGTTGTTTTTGAGGGGCGAGCGATGACACCCGCCTAGGATCGAGGATATCCCGGCTGGCTGGCGAGAGTTCCAGGATGATGTTTCCAGCGGAGGCTACGGGTATCTCCTGATAGGGAGATATGAGTTTGGTAGATCTCGTCCCTGGACTACCAATCTCAAAGGCACCCATAGGATGCACGCCGGCAGAGCTGAGGGAGCTGGAGGGCAAAGGCGCAGGATTTGTTGGACAAAGGTTTATTCACGCGACGTTTCACCTTGGGGAGCACCCATTTTTGTTCGTCAAGAAAAAGCGACGGATCACTTCGCCTTTGCATGGTTATCGTGAAGCTCTCAATAAGGTTCACGATCAAGACATAGTATGCGCGTTGCCGAGGATCGACGACTTGTTTGATTCACTTCAGGAGTCGTAATGTTATTACCAAGAGAGACCTTGCGTCGGGTATACCACCAATTGAAGATCAAGCCCGAGGATGTATCGAAGATGGCTTTTAGAACACGGTAGGACATTACGATGTTCACAGTTAGGTGCCGTTGGCTGACTAATGCCCGGCAGCTTTTATGGATTCTAATGAACGCGTTTTTTCAATCCTTATCTAGAACAAAGGTTCGTCTGTGGCTGTTCATCGACGACATTTTGGTCTACTCCCGAAGCATGTGGATTCACGAGGACACTTGAGGATTGTACTCCAAGTCACTTCGGAAAAGGAGCTTTATGCGCAAGTTAAAGAAATGTTGAACTTTTTGGCTTTGCAGAGGTAGCCTTCCTTGGACACTCTGATTTCCTTTCGATCGGGTATAGCGTGGATCCTATGAAGATTGAGCGAATCAAGGATTAGGCAGAGACCAGGCGTCACCGAGATACGGAGCTTCCTTGGATGGCCGCATTACTACCGGAGATTCGTGAGGGATGTGGCAAGGTTGATCTACTCCCTCACGAGGCTCATGCATAAAAGAGTTCAAGTTCATTTGGAATATGCATCCTCGAGAGAAGCTTCAAGAGTTGAAGCAACGATCTGACTACCGCTCGATCCTGGACCCTGAACAGTAGCTGGAGCAGGTTCGTGGTTTATAGTGAGACTCAACTTAATGGCATTGGCTGTGTTTTGATGGGCAGGATGGCCAAGGTTGATCGCGTATCTTCTCGCCACTAAAGGAATATGAAATGAACTACCTGCGATGATTTGGCGTTGCACCGCCGTAGTTTTTGCATTGAAGCTATGCACGCCACATCTTTATGGCGAGGGTGTAAGTGTAGACCGGATCACAAGAGCTTAAAATACTTATTTACTCAGAAGGAGTTGAACCGGAGACAGCGCAGATGTGGAGCTGCTCAAGGATTATACTCGGCGATTTTTTACGCACCCGGGCAAGCTAACGGTGCAGATCGCGCTAAGTAGAAATCATGAAACTTAGACGGGATGCCATGTTGTGACTCAACCGCAGTTGATCGAGCAGATGAGCGGATTGGTTGGAGGTGGTGATCCTACCACACCCTGAGATTGATGACACTTGGTAGTGCAACCTAACTGCTTTTGGATTAGAATTAAAAAAAGCAAGCTCCGATGTGGAGTACTGCAAAAGTTCGGGGGTAAATATGGTTGATGTTGCACCGGCGACTTCTTTTTGGACGACAGGGATATGATGCGTTTCCAGTGGGCCCGTAATTGTTACTCCCGCGGATTCGGCGGATTAAGAAGTAATTCTTCAAGAAAGCGCACGAGCGCCGTATGCTATACATTGGAGGCACCAAGATGTACAAGGATCTAAAAGTTGCTTTATTGGTGGCCCGGGAATGAAAAGGACGTTGGCGAGTTTGTTAGCTCGGTTTCTAATTGCCAAAGGTAAAGGCTGAGCACCGAGTTCCCGCAGAAACTTCAGAGTTTGCCTATTCCGCGTGTGGAATGGGAGAAGTCACCATGGACTTTGTGACAGGATTCACGCTCACAGGTGACGCATGAGCTATTTGGTGATCGTGGATAGGTTACGAAGTCGGCACACTTGGCATACCTATCAAACACTTGGACCGTGAGAAGAAGCTCGCACAAGTGTACTTGATTGATATGCTGCGACTTCATTTAGGATGCCTACATGATCTGATCTGTCCGCACACGCGGCTTCGTGTTCTCGTTTGTGAGAGTCCTACAGGACGCCTATAGCAGCCGATTAGATTCAGTACAAGCATTCTCCCGCAGAGTGATGACAGTCGGAGCGTACTATTCAGCCTTATGAGGATATGCTCTTGAGCATAGTCGTGATGACTTCCAGGGAGGATGGTCGGCAGCATCGTACCTAATGGCGAGTTTGTTATAAACCAGTTATCAAGCAAGCCATCATGATGGCGCCTTCGAAGCACTCTATCGACGGAAAGTGTAGATCGCCAGCTTTTACTTGAGTAATTGTGGCGAGAGATTGGCTTAGGCCCCGATGTGCTCGGGAAGCTGAGGACAAAGTTCGTCATTGCTCGGACGCGACTTTGGTACGCAAGCAGTGAAGGAGCTAGCTACGACGGCGGCGGAGACTTGGAGTTCCAAGCTCGAACAGATATTTCTTAAAGGTCTCGCCGACTAGAGGAATAAAGAGACTTGGGATAGGGAAAAGTTGGTCCCCGTTTCATTGGACCGTATGAGATTTTGGAGCGTGTAGGCCCGGTAGCGTATAGACTTGCTCTACCACCGAACCTATCGGGTGTACACGATGTCTTTCATATATCGGTCCTCCGGAGGTACATTCACGATCCAGCTCACGTCTTGGATGCTATACCAGTGGAGCTGCATGAGGATTTGAGCTTCGAGGAACAATCTGTGAAGATTCTAGCTCGCGAAGTGAAGAAGCTGCGGAATCGGGACATTCCGTATGTGAAGGTTCTTTAAAGCAACCACAGAGAGCGAGAGGCTACGTGGGAGCTGGAGAGCGCTTTGCAGGAGCGCTACCCTCACCTCTTCCAGGTGGAGTCTTGAGGTACGTCACATTTTGAGTTTCGCAGACGAAACTCCTTTTTAGGAGGGGTGAATGTAACACACTGGACCTTTGCAAATTGCGAGGTTCGAGTGTTTGATCAGTGTGTCAAGCTTTTTCAGACTTTCTGGAATGTCCTAGACAGTGTTCCGACCTATGGCTTGCATCCCGAGAATTGTGGTTTTAAGCTGGTGCCAAAAGCCCAAAAAGATTGGACCTTGGTTAGCTCTCGGGTAGCCTGCAGCAGAGCTTGTACCGGAACAAGACTGGTCTTGTACCGGTACAAGGTTGATGGTTGTACCAGTACAGCCATCGGGCTTGTACCGGTACAGAGCCGCAGACCCCGCAACCCGAGCCTCGGGTTTGCATTTTCGTGGTCCTTGTACCGGTACAAGGACCCGTGTACCCGTGTACCAGTACAAGGAGGCAGTTTCGCGTTTGTAGCCTCCTATTAGTAACCCCACGCCCCTTAGGGCTTCCCTGAGCTTCACAGCAGCAGGAGAAGAGGTAGGGGAGTTCTCCACACCCTCCCTCTCTATTTCTTTGATCTTGATTGGTTTAATTTGTGAATTAAGCTTCTCTTTTTCCCTCTTTTTGCTTCATGGTGTTCTCCCTCCATGGAAGGAGCTTGAGACTTGGTTTTGGAGCTTGTTTGAGGGAAGATTTTCAGATCTTGGGGACTTGGATACTTGTTGGAGGCTTCCAAAGAGGTTAGAAGCTTAGTTCTTCCTTTTGATCCTTAATTTATTGGATTTTATGAGATGAAACCCTAGTTTGTGATATTAGGGTTTATTTTGGGTATTTTGAATCTAGGGCTTTTGAAGCTAGATTGAGTAGATTAGAGGCTTCCATTAGGTTGGATTGGATGGACCCTAGCTCTCTTTTGGAGCTTTAGAAGAGATTTTTGCACTTGAGGTGAGTTCTCTCCACCTATGCTTGAAAGGCTTAATGATTGAACTTAGCGTCATTCGTTTCGACTAGATGACACTTGTTTTCATACCTTTAGGGTACTAGGAGTGTGGTGGACGCCTTCGTCGTGGCAAACGAAAGCTTTCGTTGACGACGGTGGGTTTGGCTTCGTGGAAATGGGGCGAAATGGCCCCTATGCTCTTTCTACTTGTTGTAAAATATTTTTAAATTCATTTCTATGCTAAATGAAATTTATATGAATTTTATAGCACTTAAAATGTATGCCTTGTGTATTATGAAAATTTTACTATATAGTAGAGCTATATGAGTAGAATGCATGCATACGGGAAAAGTGTTTATTTTGCAAGTGAAAAATACATCTCTTATGAGGATTATGACTTGGAATATGTACTTTGGAACATAGTTGTCATGCTTTGACATAGAGAACAAGAGTGTCATAAAAGGGCACTTGAAACTAGTAAACTATAAAACTGCAACGTAGAGACATATTGATAGGCACTACATATCTGCTATATTCCATGTTAGAGACATGATGACATAGGGATAGGCCATTGAGATACTTGACACATTCCATGTTATTAGACATGAGGACTTGGTACTTGCGACAGATCGTTTGACTACTTGCCATTGTGCTCATTCGCACATGCTTGTGAGGGTCGCTCCCTACAAGCCGGCACTCCGGAGATGGCCATCGCGATTCATATTCGCCGTGCGGGATTGGGCGCCGAAGTGGATTGCCGTGGGACAGGCTCATTCCTAGGGTGGGGATGATGACTACCACGGGGCCATTAGGCTCGGCACCGGCCAGACAGCCTACGGGTGGGTCTCAGGGCCATAGACAGCCTTCGGGTGGGTCTCTTCAGATTTGACTTGAGTATTCATTATGACATGTGGACAGATGATGACTTAGAGTATTACTTGGACATTGACTAGAATAGTAAACAACGGAACTTTACTATTTCGCATTGTGAACATTATGATAGTTGGAGACTTTACTTCATGCATAGTTGCTTTCATACTTTTACTATTCATGCTAAGTAGAGATATCATGTCGTAGTAGGTTACATTTTTACTTACCTGTCGCCTTTCTACTTTTATAGTCACTGACATCTTTTGTAGCTTTGGGCCTTGTGGTGCATTCACTGAAGTCAGTAATTGCCCACTGGGAACTATTTTTAATAGTTCTCACGCCCCTGTTTTATGGTTTACTTTTCAGAGCCTTCGGCACCGGCGGAGGCACGGGATCGCGGCAAGGGGATCGCTTAGCTAGCTAGCGAGGAGCGGTACTTTGCCTAGGTGGTTTACTCTTTCTTTTGTAGTTGAGAGAGTGAGAGGTTTTGTATCCATGTATAGAAACCACCTATGTATCTACCTATAGCACTTGTATCTGGGATTTTCTTGTATCACTTTATATCTTATTTAGTGGATTTACAGTTTTACCCTTATCCTCTGTTGTAGCATTTAGACATTTATTATGCTCTGATACTCCTAGATGTCTTTTATTATTGCTTTTATTATTGTTGTTTTTAGACGCCTTATATGTTTTAGAAGTATGGCGGGTCTAGGCACGTGCCGGGCGGGCTTCCGCTGGGTCCCGGGGCGTGACACATACAAGAACATATATTAACTAATCATGCACCCTATAATGTATCATGCGCAATATGCAATTCGATCAACAATAATACTTAGACATATGCAGTAGTTCAACTGCTTCAGGATGGTCACCACCCACCTCTTAGCGACGAAGCGAGGTAGGAAATCCGAATTCGTGATCACAAGTCGCCGCCTCGACCTTTCGGGTGGAAACGACGCCGAAACGCCCTCCGCTTGGCAATATCTCCGCGCCAACTCGACGAATAGTCGAACCGTCACCGCCAACGCGTTTAGATACCTAGCAATTAGGTTTACACATGATCAAATTAGATCAAAACCCACTATTTCCCCAAAACCCCTATTTGGAGCTCTAGGTTTCAATAACGCGAAAATCCGCGATTCTAGCTTGAGATTCAAGCATAGAGCATCTACTAGGGACGCTAGAGTTCCAACTAAACCAATCCTAGAGTATAAAACCTAAACCCTAGGATTTCACCATTGAAGGGTTTTGGAGCTCACCTCCAAAGCTTTCTCCAAGCTTGAAGAAGAAGGAGAAGATGATGCATAGCCTTCTCCTTGCTTCAATCCCCACCAACTCCTCCTCCTTTCCCACCTCTTAGAGAGAGAGAAAGAGGATGCTAGAGAGAGAGAGAGGAATTAGGTTTTGGCAAATGAGAGAATAAGAGAGAGGAGTAGCCCCCAAGCAACTCTTATAATGCACAATTGCTGAAAAACCCCTCAACTTTCAACACATCACACAACCCATTTCTGGGCACTTTCGTGGTATGGGGTCCGGACCCTAAAGCTACGATCCGAACCCCGAGAGCTGACAAATTGTGCAAGTTGCAGATTTCGAAATTCTCCATCCCAAGTGGGACCTACGCGGGTACGGGGTCCGGACTTTGCCTCTAGGGTCCGGACCCCGAGAGCTTGCAAACTTGAGCAACTTGCAAATTTGCAAATCTCAACTCTCCAAGGTCCTCCCTAATGCGCTTTTCGCGTTTCCGCCATATTCGGACTTTCCAAAGCATACCAAGTCGACGATAAGTCGATTCCAAACAAAGTTCAACTCTCGAATTTCAAGAATTCACTTCCTTACATCCTCCCCACCTTAAAAAGAGTTTCGTCCTCGAAACGAACTCAATTCACTTCAAATCCAACTCACCCCTCAACTCAGCCTATTGAGTAGTCGAGGGATCCAATGCACTTTCGCCAAATCCAGGTGGCTATACAATACCCAAGTGTCTCCTAGAGACCACTTTGCTTTCTCTTCTAATTGCCACGGCCAATTCGACTTCGTTGTCGCAATCATCCGACACGAACACTCCGTTCGTGATCTAAGCCAACCTCACTAACAGAGTTATCGACTAAACCGCTCCTCGGTTTCCACAGGTGGACCAAAGCCACCACTCCTACGTAGGTCTACCGCCTACCTGTCTCAACATACGTAATGTCTTTCGCTTACTAGCGTCGACCCAATCACAACTGGGCGAAACTCTCACTTGGGAATTTGCACACACTTCAACCAGGAGCAACCAAGACCCCTGCCCTCCTTAATTCGAGATAAACAACGCACTATCACAACCCATGCATGCTATGCCTTGGTCTTTACTATGCTTACAAATAATAGTAGCCAATGATCACAACTACAAGCGCATGCCATGCACCTACCTAACATCATGTAGGGATACACACTTGCTTCTACTGAACCATACCTGCCATGACGTCACGCGCCTCGAACTCGGCAGGTTCCCCAAATTGAGCGGCAAACACCCGGCCGCTTGGAGCAGATCGCGTCGCCTCAGGCCTACGAGGTGCCACAACACGTCCAGCCGACGCAACAGTCGATGGGGCTCCTCCATAATGGCCCGGAACTGCCGGAGCCTATGCGACAGACGAGGCATGCAAGGCCTTTCTTGGGCAATCACGGGCTATGTGCCCCGCCTGGCCGCACTCATAACATCTTCCACGGCGATGCTCGCAGTGCGTCACTCGGTGGTCTCCACCACAAAAGATGCAGTGCGTCGGACGTCTCTCGCGGGTACTTCGGGGGCTTCCTGGAACCCGATTGACCTCCAGAACCACCGCTCTGCCGCTTCTTCCCCTTGTCCTTCTCGGACACCTCGAGCTCTTCTCGCTCGCAAGCATTCCCTTGCTCAACCCATAAGGCATGGTCCAACACTTCTGCAAAGGTGCGGAACTTAAAAGCATGCACCAATCGGAATACTCCGGGCCGAAGTCCCCTCACGAAGCACTCCGCCCGGTCTTGCTCGGTCCTTGCCACATCCGGGACACAATTTAGGAGATGGGTGAACTCCTGCTCATACTCCCGAACCGTGCGATCGCCCTGCTTGAGCTTCCGGAAGTCTTCTCATGTAACGCACTGGACCTTTGCAAACTGCGAGGTTCGAGTGTATGGCTGGTGTTATGAGTTTTTTCAGATTTTCTGGTGGGTCGTAGACAGTGTTCAGACCTATGGCTCGTATCCCGAGAATTGTGGTATTTCAAGTAGCACTAAGATCGCCAAAGCGGAGGACTTAGGCTGCTCTCGGTTTGCAAATTTCGGGGTGGCGTACCGGTACGCGGTGATGGCTGTACCGGTACAGCCATCGACCCTGGCAGCCAGAGCGCCAACCCGAGGCTCGGGTTGGGCTGGTTCGTGGGATGTGTACCGGTACACAAACCCGTGTACCGGTACGCAGTGCAGTTCGGGCTGTTTCGGGGAGGGGTGTATTTGCAATTGTTACAACACCTATATAGGTGACCCCAGCCCCCTTAGCTGCTCTCTTTGAGCCCTAACCAGTGGAGATCAAGGTGAGTCTCCCCTTCCCTTGTTTGACCCATTTTGGTGGATTTATGGTGTTTTGGATCTCCCCTTCTCCTTTCTTTGCTTTTATGGTTTTCTCCATGATTGAAACGTGAGAGCTTTGAGAGGAGCTTGTTTGTGAGGAGACCTCCAACCCTAGCTGATTTTGGACTTGTTGAGGTTATTTAAGAGGTTAGTAACAATGTATTTTCATTTGATACATGTTTTGTTGATTTTGGTTTAGAGGAAACCCTAGATTTTGAATTTTAGGTTAGAAATGGGGATTTTCGAGTTGAGGCTTTTGATCTTGATTGATCTTATATGAGACCATCTTTTAGGTTGGTTTTGTAGGATTCTTGCCTCCTTTTGGAGATCAAAGAGAGATATTCACCATTTTCGGTGAGTTTTTCCCACCTAGCTTGAAAGCTTAATGTTGAGCTATTGTTGTTTGTAGGGTTCTTGTGACACTTGTTTCCTTACCTTTAGGGTACTAGGAGAGTGGTGACACCCTCATTCGGAACAATCGAAGGGTTCCTTGTCGTCGGTGGGTTTGACCTAGCACATAATGAGAAAATCTCATTGTGATGATTTAAGTATTGTAAAATGAAAAAGCATGCATATTCATGTTCGATGCATATTTGTGAATTTAAAAAATGCTTAAAATGCACATGTTATATACAATGCATATTGACCTCTATATGTGAGAAGAGTTTTCATGTTGGGCTAGGGCCTATGGTTAGCATTCTTACATTTGATTAAGATCATTTTGCATATGGTGCTTATGGCATATAGATTACACTCTTGGACTTAGAACGCATACTTGACATGTTGGACATATCGACCTTAAGTGACATAGGTTAGAGTGTATACAAATGGTAAGCTAATGTCATATAAAGCGGCATTAGGCTTGGACTAGAGATGGACTTAGCAACTAATGTCATAAAGCGGCATTAGACTTGATGGATATGTAAATTGCATTTGCATGTTATTATTATGAGAAATTATGCCAAGTGGATAGTTGCATTGGGAAGAACATACATGTGGCAATATGAGAACACGCTAGAGAGCATGTGTATTAATCTATTATTGATAGAACAAGTTAACGTCATAAAGAGACTTAGAAGGCGAAATGTGCTTAGATTATAGCAATGTGCAAATGTCATAAAGAGGCACTAAACATAGTGAATGTGGGAACTTCACCTTGAGATTTGGACTTAGTAAAGCTAAGGTCATTGACATCGAAATTATCGAACGGTTTAACCTTCACATTGAGACATAGTACTAGACCTTTGGGTTGCTAGTGACTGTTACCATGTTAGAGACATGATGATTGGGTACTTGAGATTTTGACCATGCTTGCTTGCCATTTGTGCTCATTCGCACATGCTTGTACGGGTCGCTCCCTACAAGCCGGCACTCCGGAGTTAGCCTACGCGACATATGCTCGCTCGTGCGGTACTGAGAAGCCTACGGGGTCGAGTGGGACAGACACATTCCAAGGGCAGGAATGTTGGGCTACCACAGGCACTTAGGCGGCACAAGCCGGACTACACCCGTGTAGATCCTGAATGAGATTGAACCAAAATATTAAACAATAAGTTGATAATCACTACTAGACAGGTCATAGTAGTTGGATCCCTTAACATGCTACGGCATAGGGTCGGACATTGAGATTCATAGGATACTTGACGGCATCGCTTATGGCATCGTAGTGTACTTGGTTGTCAGGATAGTACATACTAGATATGTAGTTGGCTTTGAGACATATATCATACTTCATAGTATTACATGTTGCATCATATCATATTTGTTTAAGTATTGGCATACTGGTTCATGTAGAGTAGATGTACTCCATGTTGACATTCTACATACTTTTGGCATAGTAGAGTAGCATCTTATTATTATGCTTCATTTACCGCAGTTAAATTCTATTAACTTTATCTGCTCTCTTTTGGGCCTAGTGGTGCAGTTGGTGCAGGTCAGTAATTGCCCACTGGGAACTATAAATTATAGTTCTCATGCCCCCTGTTTTATGTTTTCTTTCAGAGCCTTCCACTTCGGGAGGGGCTCGGGATCGCGGGAAAGGTTTCGCCTCGAGCTAGATACCGAGGGATTTGGCGTTAGGTGGTCTACCTCTCTTTTGTTTTGCGTTGGAGAGGTTGTGAGAGTTTTGTACCTTGTTATAGAGACCACCCTACTTTTGTATCTGGAGACTTATGATGTATTAGTTTCTTTATGTTCTAGTGGTTTAGTCTCTTTCTCTTTCCTTTCTATTTTCGCTTGTTGATAGAACTTAGCTGCATGCTTGCTCTGATGTCGTTAGTTATTGTTTATTTTATCTTTCATATCACTTTGTTGTAGACGCCTTATATGTGCAGGCATATGGCGGGTCTGGGCACGCACCGGGCAGGGCCTTTGCCGGGTCCCGGGGCGTGACATCTCACATCTTCCGCTTCTCACTGTCCAGAAAGTACTCCGCAAACATTAACCTTCGAAACTCCTCCCAATCGATCGGGGGAAGGTCCGAAGATCGATCCTGCTTCACTCTCTGCCACCACACTCTGGCCCGCTTATCGAAGCAATGCGCGGCCAAAGGCACCCTGTTACGCTCCGTGGTGAAGATATCCTCGAACAGGGTTTTCATTACAGCCAACCACGTCTCTACTGTCCAAGGATCAACCACTTCACCGTCGAACTTAGGAGGGTGGAACTTCATAAACCTGGTGAGAGCCGTGTAACCACGCTCCTGCTCTGCCTCCTCAATCGCCGCATCGAGTGAAACAGAACCCGACGCCACAGGAGGAACACTCGCTGGCGGGGGTTGCGCCGCCACCGGCGCCGCTAGAACACCCTCACCCTTAGTCGCATTAGGGGCGCAAGCCGAGGGCGTGGGGAAGTCACGACCTCCAGCCGCCATTGCAGCCACAGCTGCCATCTGCCGCTCCATTAACTCCTGGAGCCACCCAAACTGACCAGCAAGTGCGGTCATCTGCGCCCGTAACTCCTGTACCTCGCTAGGCCCAACTGGCCCTGGCGCCACAGGAGGCTCTGGCATCTCCGGAGGTGGTGCCAGAACGGACCTACGAACGTAGTGACTCGGGAACATCAGCTCCTGAAACACAACACTTGGTTAATTACTTAACCCATTAACGTCATCGTGATTACGAGACGAAATAACTCAACAACACAAATCAGGCGTAAGCTCGCAAGTGTATTCATCCTCGACTCTCGGCGTCGTGTTGTTGGCCGCCAACACAACCACCTTGAGCCAAGAGCTAGTACCACTTGAAATCATCTCTAGCAACTACTAGAGTCTCAACACCAATTTCGACCTAATCAATCAACTTCCGCCGCCGTCATAGGTTCACGTCGTACTCACGCACATATAACCTTAAGGTTCACCGTCCTAAGGTCTCCTAGGTCGGCCCTAGACTGTCTCTTTGCTTGCTCTTAACTTGCTCTGATACCACTTTATCTGTCACGCCCTGAGCCTGCTACCAATTTGGTCCGATTCGGGCGCGTCGAACAGACGCCGGACGAACAGGACCTTCCCTGTCCGCCCAAGGCTAAACAACGTGATTGTGCACAACAACTACCCAGGAAAACAACTTGAATACATACACAATCGAGCAACACAGCGAGAGCACAACCAGTGCTAAACAACCAAGAGCAGGCATCACAAGTAATAAACAAGTGAATAAAAGAGAGATACTAACTATTACAACCATTCAACTTTAATACATTTGATTAACTTAATATTTTTCCAAAACATAAACGTAAGGTTTACAATTCTTCAACTCATCTCACCCTATACATCATCTACTCTCAAATGCATAGGGTAGCTGTAATACAAAAGGAAAGTAAGCTATCAACACTAGGGCGCCCTTACCACGATCCTCGCCGAGAGTACTCGAGCTCGGCCCTACAACAAAGTGGGGTGAGAACTACGAATAGTTCCCAGTGGGTTCGGCCGCCGACTCCGCCGATCTCCCCACTAGGTCTAAGCAGGCATAGGAAGATAGACAGATAGATAGATAGATAGCTATGTATGAAACAGCAACTATAACAAGTAAGTAGAAATGCAAATATCCTACTATGCCTCAATCCAATGCTATGAATGCATGCACTACATAGTATAAGGCTAGCTACCATGCTACTATGTCCAACAACGATGCTATTCGTTCACTCAGCTAGCCCGTGGGCCCACCTTCAATCTCACATCTCAATGCCACGGCTCCCTTATAGGTGCCACATCTACTAGGTCACACTAGTGAGGATCTGCTCACTCACCCGACTCACAATCTACTCTCTACGGGAAGGATCCGCTCACTCACCCGACTCACAACATAATCATAAGTGAGGAACCGCTCACTCAAGGTGAGAATCTACTCACTCACCCGACTCACAACATAATCATAGGTAAGGAACCGCTCACTCAAGGTGAGAATCTACTCACCCACCCGACTCACAACATAATCATAGGTGAGGAACCGCTCACTCAAGGTGAGAATCTACTCACTCACTCGACTCACAACATAATCATAGGTGAGGAACCGCTCACTCAAGGTGAGAATCTACCCACTCACCTGACTCACAACATACTCTCTATGGGGAGGATCCACTCACTCGCCCGACTCACAACATAACCGTAGGTAAGGAACCGCTCACTCAAGGTGAGAATCTATTCACTCACCCAAGACTGTCTGTGGGGCCCAAAAAGGCTCACCCCCTCGGGATCCAAAAAGGCTATCCCTATCGTGTGACAACTCCGGAGCGCATTGTTTGTGTGGAGCGACCACCCCAAGCTTTGAACAGACGTGTGAATATGATCAAATCCTCGTCACTGAGGATACCCTGCCACTATAGCCAACATCACTTGGGAACTAGTTCTTCCCTAAGTTTAACATGCAATAAGTACTTCACCTGTAACATATTGAAATTCGGAATAAATTATCGAACTTTTGCCAAATTGACTAAAGTATGCGAAAAAGATGGATGGACAAGTTGCATTTAGTATTCCAATGATGTTGGAAGGGCTAAAAGTAAGTTTAGAAAGAGTTAGAAGGGTTTTAGCATCAACCGGTGCGAAGTAGAGTTGAATCGGAGCTAAAACTGCATTCTGGGCAAAGTGTACCGGTACAACCATTGAGTTGTCACCGGTAACAGCCCAGCAGCCCGAGCAGAGTAAGCCCTCGGGTTTGAGATTTTCGTAGAAAATGTACCTCTACACCCCTGGTGTGTACCGATACACTTTGGTAAAATCCGAGGGAAATGCTCTCGAGTTGCCTCTGCGTAATCGTGTAACCGGTAACAGCCCAAAGTGTACCGATACACTTCGGCCTGGCAGCAGTTTTGAAGTTTATTACAAATAAGACTTTTTGGAGGGCCTAGTTGCAATTGTTACACACTATATAGGAGCCCATCTCCCCTATCTTCAAAGCAGGGACTTCCATTCTCTCTTTCTCTCATTTCTCTCTTTCTCTCTCTAGAACTCTTGCTCTAGGGCAAGGAGGAGGTGGAGAAGAAGCAAGGAGAAGGTGGTTTTGGTGGAGTTGAAGGTGCTGGAAGCTCTCCAATAAGAAGAAGCTTGGTGTAGCTTCGGTAAAGGTGAGTTCTCTTGCAAGTAGAACTATAGGGTTTGGTTTTAAACCTTAAGTTTTTGAGTTTTGATCCTCTAATAAGCTTAGAAACCCTCTAAAGCTTAGAACACTATGAAAATCATGGTTTTCTTGAGATGCTCCCATGGTGGATTATTAGGGTTCACTATAGATACCCTAGGAATGGTTAAAAACCCTCTAAAGCTTAGAACACCATGAAAATCATGGTTTTTTTGAGGTGCTCCCATGGTGAATTATTAGGGTTCACTATAGATGCCATAGGAATGGTCTAAATAGCTTGGAAACCATATTAGAGAGCTTCCTAAGTGATTCTAAGCTATTATTTGCTTAGAGATGAGATCAATCTAGGAGAAATTTAAATATGGCATTGTTAGGGTATGGACTTTGGGGCTTTTGCCTCCGGGTGTTTTCGAGGCAAATTGACCTCTTGGAAACCTAATTCGTGGTATTCCCGACGCGTGGATCCCGACGCGTGGAACAACTCCATTTAATGTTACGAAAAGGTTAAGTATGAGATCTTGTATATAGGGCCTAATTTGGGTTTAGGTCACAGGGGCGGCGTCCTAAAATCACGGGAGTCGAACTACGACCCTTCTACAGTATTTGAGGTGGGGGGTGCACGCCGAAATCGTTGGATTCCTTTTTATGTCTATTTCACCTTTCATTTGAGCATATTGATGTATAGTCATTCATGCATAGTAGGGTTAGATTACATGTGAACCTTGGTTAGACATCATGTATATGCTTCTAATGTAGTTGAACATAGAGAATGATAGAACCATAATGGACATGTATGGTAGAACCCTAAAGTTGTATGAATGTGAAAGTTGGACTTGGACAATAGTAAACAAAGGTGACATTGACATTAGAGACATGATTGGCATTAAGAGATGAATTGTTAAACATAGTTTAACCAATTGTGGCATTGTGGCAAAAATGACCTGGAGTGTGGCATGAATAAATAGGTAGAAACCTATTATGATAGTGGTATTGTGACTAGTGGCTATACATTCCATAAGTGGGAATTGGATCGATACTCGCGATAAGTCTTGGCTTGAGGGTGGTAGCTCCCCCTCAAGCGGTGCGTTCCGGAATTGTCACCACGGGGAGCGCGGTCCCCGAAGACGGTTCCTCGGGTCTTATAGTGCTTAGAGCCTCCCTGAATAAAAGGGATTTTGGGTTGTGAGTTATTGGGGTTAATAAGGTTAACCGGTAAGATTGGGTAAAAGCCAAAGTAAAATCATAGAAAAGCATGCATGCATATTTAATATTGCTTTGATTATATATCCATTGACAGTTTTCTTGCAGGCATAGTATTAGCATTAGTATGGTTACTACTTTCCTTTCCTTTGAAATACTTATGCCTGAATAGACCTAGTGGGTAAGTCGGCGAGGTCAGTTGCCGAACCCACTGGGAATTTCGTTGTAGTTCTCACACCACTAACCCTACAGGTCCGAGCACGAGCGGGGCGGCGGAGGACCGAGGGAAGGGTATTGCGCCATATGGCCACCGGGACTTATGCATTAGTCATTCCTTTTGACTACATGTATCAACTTTTATTTTGTTGATTTAGAATTGTAAAGTTGAAAACATATCATGTATTTTCGAGAATGACAAAAATGTAAAGAATTATGGTTGAATGGAAAATGGATGTAATAGTTTTAGTTTACTAGTATTTGCTTTAAATGTAATCAAATATTATGTATGGTTGTATGTATTAGCTTAGAGCTTTCGCTTCCGTTGTTGCTTGCCCTCGTGCAAGCCTTATATAATTGCATATCTCTTTGTTCATTGCTTAATTATACTTGTTGTTGGAGCCTTGGGCTGACAGGTCCTAAACCCTAAACCCTAAAGCTAGGGTTCAAACCCTGAGAGTTGACAAATTGTGCAAGTTGCAGATTTCAAAATTCTCCAGCCCAAGTGGGACCTTCGCGGGTACGGGGTCGGGACCTTCGCTGGTACAGGTTCCGGATCTTGCCTCTAGGGTCCGGACCCCAAGAGCTTGCAAACTTGAGCAACTTGCAAATTTGTAAATCTCAACTCTCAAAGGTCCTCCCTAATGCGCTTTTCGTCTTTCCGCCGCATTCGGACTTTCCGAAGCATACTAAGTAGACGATAATTCGATTCCAAACGAAGTTCAACTCTCGGATTTTGAGAATTCACTTCCTTACAGTACCGGTGACGCCCACCCGCGTACCGGTACGCAGTGCTGCGAATAGCAGGCTGGGTCTGCTGCAAATAAAAAGAGTTGGAGGGTTTATTTGCTAGTGTGGTAGCCTATAAAAATACCCCAACCCCTCCTCTCTTGTTCACAGTAGTGAACACCTTCTCCTCTCTCAATTTTCTCCCTTTCTCTCTATAGGAGCTTTTGGAGGAGTTTGAAGAGGAGATTTGAAGGTGGATTTGGTGGAGAAGAAGGCAAAGGAGTGAAGCTTGTTAGGTCCTATGTGTTGGCAAGTTTCGTGGGTCGAGTCGGAGTCTTGAAGAAGTCCGGAGCGGAGTATTGAAGATCGAAGAATCCAAGACTTCGAAGAATCGGAAAGGACGCAAAACACGCAAAACTTGAATCACGATGCGTAGGTAAGTTTTTAATCTTGTTTATGGTGATTCATACTTATTTATAGATCTTAGAATCATATTTTCAAGTTGTAATTGATTAGAAAGTTTCTAAGAGCTTGTAAAACCCGAAACAATGCATTTTCAGCGAAAATTGCATTGTTGTACCGGTACAAGGGTTTTCTGTCCAGGGTACAGCCATCAGAGTTTGCGCAGAGAAGTTTGATGGTTGTTCCGGTACAAGCTTCACGCTGTACCGGTACAAGCCCTGTTCCGGAACAAGCTGAAGCTATCCAGGGTACAGGAGCTTCGCAGAAAAATCTTCCGTCATGGTGTACCCTGGACAGCTTTCCTTGTTCCGGTACAAGGTGCTGATTTTGGAAAGAAACTTTCTAATCCTACTCTGTTTTGATTCTAAAGTCTATAAATAAGCTATAGGGGTTCTCTAACTGATTAAGCATCACGAAAATACATATTTGAGAAACCCTAGAGGCTCGGATTTCATCAAAAACCTATTTTCTACAAAAAGCCTCTTTTAGATCAAATCGAGATATTGAAATTTGATATTAATATGTCGATTTGATCTCCGCTTCGCTTGGAGTTCTATTCCCTGGTTTTCTACAATACTCCAAAGCGAAGGATCACCATATTCATGATATTCTTCATGGTGGCGTCGTGGATTCGGCGTATTTGACGGCGGTTCGTGGATTCGGATCGTGGGCTCGTGGATTCGAGTGGCGTCGTGGATTCGGCGTGATTGAAGCTTCGTGGATTCGAAGTGGAGGCGTTCGTGGATTCGGACGTGAGGGCGTGGACAACCCGGAGGGTAGCGCGAAGATTCATAGGAGGTTAAGAGAGGTTGAGTCCGTGGAGTCGGTAATCACCTTGTAATCTTTTCTCTTAGTGAATTATTTTTTCGCGTGTTGGTCCCGTGGGTTTTTCTCCAAGTTGGAGTTTTCCCACGTAAATCTCGGTGTGCTTTTTATTTTCCGCATTTATTTTTATTGCATCGAGATTTGTGGTTTTTGGCCGTTCACCTATTCACCCCCCTCTAGGTGATAGATACAATCTAGATAGATCCTTGGGCTCCTCAAAACTTTCAATTGGTATCAGAGCGGGATCTAGATAAATTGTTATCTAATGGCCGAAGGTGGTAACATTAATCGACCTCCGCTCTTCGACGGCACGAATTATGCCTATTGGAAAGTTCGCATGAGAGCTTTTCTAATCGCAATCGATGAGCGGGTATGGAAAGCTATTGAATTCGGATGGAAACATCCTACCGAAGTTGTCGATGGTGCTACCGTCCCTAAACCACGAAACAAGTGGACTAAAGATGAAAACGAGTCATCTTCGTTTAATGGTAAAGGAATTAATGCTTTATTCAACGCTTTATCACAAACGGAGTTTACTCGGGTTTCGGCATGCGAAACGGCAAAAGAAATTTGGGATACTCTACAAATTACACATGAGGGTACTAGTTTAGTAAAAATTCAAAAGCTCCAAATGTTGACTAGTCAATTTGATTCTATTCGTATGGAGGAGCATGAATCTTTTACCGATTACTACACTAGGCTTCAAGATATCATTAATACATGTGCTAATTTGGGAGAGAAAATTCCGGATTCTAAGGTTGTTCGTAAAATTCTTCGAACTCTTCCGGAACGTTTTCGGGCTAAAGTAGCCGCGATCGAAACGGTCAAACATCCGGACGAGATGAAAGTAGAAGAATTAGTAGGAGCTTTACAAACGTATGAAATGACTTTTCCTACTAATCAATCTTCTTCCAAGTCTTCTTCTAAAAGCACAGGTGTTGCATTGAAATCTACAAAGGAGAAGGACGAAGACTCGAGTTCCGATGATGATTTATCAATTGCGGACTTTGAACAACAATTGGCGCTTCTCACGAAGAAGTTTCGTCGAAATTTCCGGAACAAGAAAAGATTGGACAAGGCTTCATCGTCCAAGCGACAATCTTTGTCTAAATCATCTTCATCTTCAAAGTCTAAGGATAAAAATCGTGCAAAATCTTCAAAGGAAAAGGATGAATTTGAAGGAGAGATCCAATGCTTCAAGTGCAAAGGCTACGGCCACATTGCGACGGATTGTCCTTCAAAGAAGACGTATAGACAAAAGGCTATGCAAGCAAAGACGTGGGATGATTCAACATCAAGTGAATCATCGTCAAGTGACGAAGAAAAGAATGATCAAATTGCTCTATTTGCAAATACTCCCTCGTCGAAAGTTGTGTGTTTATCCTCTATTGCTACTAACTCCAATATTTCTTTTTCTTCACATGATTCATCGAGCAACAATGGCGAAAGTGAGGTGGAATCAAACGACGACGACATAGCGGAAGCGTACAATCAACTTCTTATTGAATCAAAGAAGATGGCTAAACTCAACAAGAAGTTGAGACGTCGTTTGTTGGAACTTGAGGAGGAGAACAACAACGTAAAGAGTTTGAATAAGTCTCTTGAGGAGGAAAGAGATTCAAGTTTGAAGATTAATTCGGACCTCCAAGAGAAGCTTAATGATGCGGAATCAACGATCAAATCTTCTAATGACAAGATTGGATTTTTGGAGCATCAATTTCATGAATCGCACAAGTCCAATCAAGTCTTGACTGATCAAGTTCGTCAACTCCAATCCGATCTTCAATAATTTTCTTCGAGATCAAAGAAGTTGGACAAAATGCTTGGTTTGGGTCAAACGAGCAAATTGGGTCTTGGATATGAACGGACATATGTTGAGAAGGATCAAACGGCGACGTCTAAACTCTCAACAACTTTGAAAGGCAAAGTGTAATACCTTGAACTTTACAAATTGGTGAAGTTGGAAAGTGGGGTTGAGAAGTGGCATGTGCCCACAGGTGCTAATTTTTGTAAAGGTGGTTTTGGGCCAATTTTGAGAGCTATTAAACTTTTGGATGCAAGAAAGTGCGTCGTCGAAGCGATTCCTGAACTTACTGTATTATAGTATA
>NW_017891145.1:0-12707 GCF_001540865.1 Ananas comosus
ATATGTCAACCTTCAAAAGAACCAAAAACCGGAACAAAGAGTAATGTGAGATACAATGAACTAATTAACCTATTCAATGGATTGGCCCACGCTAAATATAAGGCGATAGTGACTTTCTTTCTCCTTCAAATCCCACTCATTCTTAAATTTCTCCTAACACTCTTTGCCCTATTATTGAAGATATATAACACCTCTGCGCTTTTAATCCTTTATTTAATTCGTCTTAGTTTTCTTCTATCTATTCTTTATTAATTTCTTTTCGTTAATTCAACTTTCCATGAATTGAGATGATATTGAAAATTCATGTATCATTTAATGGGCTTGAACTGAAACTAATAGCTTCTGCTAAATGAAAATTAAGAATTACTACTTTGCTTGTTTTCTCGGATATTACTAATTGGAAATTCTGAACCATTATTCTATCATACCAATCATTTCTTTAAACTCTTTTATTATTAATTATCCTATATTATATTATATTCATTTAATACTAATATCTATATCCTTTATTCTTATTCATTGCATGTTTTTTTCATTGTTTTCGTAAATACATATTTTATCATTAATTTAATTAAACACCCCACTTACCGCCGCTTTCCATCTTTTATCATTACTCGCATCAGGTATCAATTAGAATCATCATTTATAATGGAAGCTTATTTCTTCTCTGTTCTGTTCTGTTTTCTGATCTGATTATTCGCGCATTTATTTATCTGTTTGCATTTATGGTCTTTGTACCTCCGTACCGTCTTCCACTCACTTGGAGCGGAAACTGAAGTGTTATTTATTTGTTGGTTTTTGTTTTTGTGAAGGTTTAGACTCGATCGGTTCATAAATTTATTCAACTCTACCGGAGATGGTTCACTAATAAAACTCCTATAATTAGTTTTACTCTCTCTGTTCGAGTTGAATTGAAGAATAGAACTCGTATTGCAAAAAGTAATTATTACTGTTAGGGTCGCAACTGCCAGTTGATCTACTTTTTGTTTCACGGTTTAAGATTCTTGTTGAAGTGACATCCATTCGTAATACCATACTTTCTACACTCTCGATTTGTTAATACTACATATATATAATTAGTTTCTATCTCTTTTGTTCCGATTCGCACTTGACATGAGAAAAGTTCTACTTGGTTGCATTAATCTGTTTATCGCTGTTATTGGCGAACTGGTAGTCTATTATTTTTGTTCAGTATTGCGTTACTTGTGAAGGTTGACATGACTTCGTTACCCAAATTTCATCTCTCTTTCAGGGACACAAAATAGAACAATATAATTAGCTTTTTTAACTTTTTGTTCCTTTACATTGAAACCTGAAAAATAAGTATTCCGTGCCTATCATAATTATACTAGTTAGGCGCATTCTGAGAGTTACATTTTTGTTATCTACTAGGTTTTGGTGTTTTTTGATGGGTTACATCACATTGTCGTAACCTTAATATTATTATACTCTGCGCTCAAACTAAATAGACAAATATCAATCAAGCTTTTACCTTTGTATTATTGAATGAGAAAAAGGAATCGTTTCTGCACCCGTGGGGTTTATAATCCCTGTACTTAATTTAACTACCTAGGGGTCAACACAAAGCTCTTACCCCGCACGCTAGTTTTAACTTTGACGGTTATTGCGCTCTCTTATTGATGTTGTTGACACTCATTCGTCCATATTATTATATCTAACTTCGGTGGACCATTTTCTATAACATAGAATATATTTAACATTATGCCTTATAACTCTTTGTTCGGGATTGATGAGAAAACTACTCGTTTGCAAAGTCATACTACTGCTATAAGGGCGCCAAACTGAGTTTTTTTTTGTCTAACAAGAGTTATATGGTTCTGTGAAGGTTGACATCATAATACATTCCAAAATATATACCCCTCCCTCGGCAGGCATCGCATTATTAGTTGTTTCAACTTAACATCCGAATTCTAGGGAATTAGCTATCCTGCGGCTCTCTTTTTCTTGCTACTTCGCCGACGCTTGAATGAGAAAAAGTCTCGTCGCAAAGTATGTTGTTATGGGAACTGAGTTGTCATTTTGGTTACGGTGGTTCGTGAGTGGTCAGGACACCTATAGAAATAAAGTACTTTTGTGCGAATGAGAAAATACCTCGTGCAATTCTGGGGGGAGTGCTTTTGTTCGTTAGGTTCTGAGGTGGTTTTCCAAACACTCCGCGTATACAATATATATAGTTTTACTTTTGTTCCGATTGAATGAGAAAATACTGTGGTGCAAGTTAACGTTATGGCGCGACGAGAGTCTTCCCGTTATTCTGCGCTGTTCTCTCGTGCGACAAGGATCGCCTTGCCGCCTGACCTGATACGTTCGGTCTCAAATTACTTAACAGACTTTAGAGACAGGGTTAGCCAAGAGCTATCCACTTATCATTGAAAATAGTCCATTAGAGATTAATGGCTCTCTCCTTTACTATTATGTTTGTCGGACTGGAAACTCATAGCGAACTTATAGTACTCGTTGCAAAAGTTTTTCCTTAAGGTTCTTGACCCATCTCATCGGGTCGCACTACCTGATATTCTGTCTCCGTCTGTACTCCTTTTTGTCTCCGACTTTCTTTGTTTTATGATTGACGCGATTGATCATCTTGGCCTTGTAGCGAGTAATTTTACTAATCTGTCTTTCGTTCGGTAAACCCTAGAAACCAATTAGTTTATCTTGTTGTTTTTATCTCGTTTGTCTCTTGATTGTTGTTGCTTGTTGCATGCAATTGAAGTAGAGAGACTAGTATGCATACACGTTGGCTTGTTATGAACTTGTACTAGGGCGTTCGCATGAGTCGTCTATACTATTCATAGTTCTGTTGGTTGCTTTTGCGCAAGGTTGTTCAGTCCATGTCGTTCCATACTTTACACTCTAGCGGTTAATATAATATAATTCGATCTTTATCTTTGTTCGTTGAAAGAAAAGTTCTCGTTGCAAATATATACGTTAGGGCGAACCTGAGTAGTCTATTTTTTACGGTTTGTCTTTTGAAGGTTGGACATTATCCTTTCGTTCCAAAATGGTTACAACTTCTCGGGGGCATAATAGACAGATCATAATGCAGCTTTCTCTTCCTTGTTTCGATTGAATGAAAAAGATCGTTTGGCAAAACGTTATACTGTTTAGGAGCAACTGAGCTAGTCTCTTTTTGTTATCGGTTATTAGGTTCTTTTGAAGGTGTGACTCCATTCCGTTCACTTTTACACCTCTCGGCTGTATCAATACCAATAATAATAATTAGCTTTTTACTCTTTGTTCGACTTGAATGTAGGAAATATCGTTTACTTGCAGGTATCTCATGTGTAATGATGTTACGCGTTGGCGCTCTGGACACTGGCGATTGAGGGTAGTTTGTAGTGTTGTTCAGATTTGGGTTCTTATTGAACGGTTCGAATCGATTCGTTCTTGCAGGAATCTTCGTACCCTAACCGAGACGATGCCCAAGCATATCGATTGGACTAGGACTTCATTAGCTTTTCTTTCCTCCTTTGTTAAACGCATTAACGATTGAACTCACTACATTATTCGTACTGTGTGGCATAGTTTACTTTGAACTTTTTTTGATTTTGCGTGCTGTGTTGTCTCGGGATTTTCGGGTGTTTTTGAGGTTGAATGTGATTCGCTCGACCTCATATTTGTTTCGACACTTCTCGCCGTCGCCCAGTCTTATTCATTTCATACGTGATCTCGCAAAGATAATATTCTTAGATTGCGTTTCTGTTTTGTTCTGTCGATTGTTTGGTTTGGCAGGCTGTGGTGCGACAAAAAAGACATTGACTCGTTGCACAAGTACAATTGACGTTAGAGCCGAGAGGCACATTTAGTGACGGTGTTTTAGGGCGAACAGGAGTAGTCTACTTGTGTCGTATCCGGAGTGTGTGTGCTTCCTTCTTGCATGGATTTGACATGAGCATACGTGATCCATGATCCTGTGAAAGTTACGTAGACGGTGGATTGAGTGGGAATAGGAAGAAATAGATTGATAAGAGTGAGCTTATACACGTCTGTCGGTGGTGTGCGCAATGATAAGGTAGAAAAAGAGGTTTTAAGCCGTTGCATCCATTATGTTAATAATGTATTGATGAATAGAATTACGGGAGGAGAATTCGCTCGAGATCGATCCAAAAGGCTTTTCGAAATTTAGGCAAGAGTTATGGAAGAAAGATAGATCGAGCCTATTTATGTTAGGGTATCTTAGTTTTGTGGTGAAGTTTGATTCAGTCGAGGATATCGTGTCGAAAATCATATTATAAGTTTTCTATATCGGGCAGTTGAAAGTCGTGGAAAGTAGATACATTTGAGTTCTTTTTATTCTTTGGTCGATGAGAATGAGAAGAGAAAGATGTGGTAGGTGTGATGAGGTGAGAGTTGATTGATGAATATGAATAATGTGGGCGCATGTGAGAAAAATAGTCTACTATATTGTCTTTTGAGGATATTAGTAATGAGGTTGGTTGGTTCTTTATATGAATTGAAGTTAGAATTTGTTTTTGGTCCATATATTACACTCTCGCTGGTTATGGAGTCGTGAATTTAAAACTAAGTAGAGTTGATATAATTTAGTTAGAGTATACTCTGAGGATGTTTGCGAGAAGTTGAAATGTGTTTTTAAGAGTAGGGCAGTGGTGTAATGCTAAATGGTCATTAGTGGCCTAGTACTATGGCAGCAACCTGAAGTAATGTGCGGATATTGTTGATTTATAGTTTTGTATTGTCCTTGTGTAATATTGTGATACGATCGTTTCTTAGGCATCGTACGTAACAACATATATAGGATTAAAAGCTTGTTTTTTAGTGATAAAACTATTGGTTGAGAAAGTTGTACATATTGCTTTAATCCTTGTTCGCTTCCTGTGAAATAACCATTGTGTGATGCAATATAAGAGTTATTCTAGTTCTGATATGCGCAAATGTATATCCAAATTTTATGGTCTAACTTATGTGTAAACAGACTTTTTATCAACTTGTTGTAATTGGTGTATACATACATATTGGATTTTTCACTCCAGACTCTTTATCACCCATCTCAGCCTTCAGAGATAAGGGAGAATGGAACAATATAATAAAGCTTCAATGGTCACTCTTTGTTCAGACCAGTAGATTTAAGCTAAATACTAAAGGGTTTACCATCATCGGAATGTAGGATAGAATTGATGTCTGTGCAAAAAGTTTCTGTTTATACCTTTGTTAGCCATCATTTACTAAGGGCGCATCATGTTTTAATGTTATACGGTAACGTTGTGATAGATATGAACAGCTTCGCAGGTTGTGTTTGAATTCTTTTATGAATTGTAACGTGACATCCAATCGTGTCCAATTATACTTGTCGCCTCTTTGAGCCTCGCTCGTAAAAGTAAGTCCCATAGATCCACAAGCAGAAGCAGGTTGCATATATACATGATGCTATACTTCATCTTAATTGTGATGCAGATCTTTGAAAATGGAGGATTTTGATAGATTCCGCTACTTTCAAAGCTCATAATTATTAGATCGGATTTAGATGTATACTGATTGTAGGTCCTCCATTTAGCAAATTAAGTCTGGGTTTTCTTGTGGAACGTTCTTTCGAACCTGTTAGTACGCTCTAATCTCTTTGTTTGGATAGCTCGTTTGTGGTTCTGTGCTAAATAAGTGTATGTAGTCCTTTTTTGCTTCTCCGTGTGGGAGATATTAGGGACCATATCCATCAGCGAGGAATAATTAAATTATTACAGCACGTAATGCACATGGCCTCATAAATGTGAGTTTAGGTATTATTAGATTTTGTTACTTCTTCTTGTGAGTTAGAATCTCTAATAGGATAACTCACACACATCTTAGGTCATAGTCAAGATGAAGCTATATTCTTCACTGTTTGGCGACTTTTATGAACGCACTGATAGTAGTTACCTTTATAGTTACGGATGTTTGTACGAGTTCTTTTGAACGTTGAACTCCTATACTCCCAGATTCATCTATATCTATAACCCAACTTCTTAAATAAGTTAGTTATGTTTCACATTCTCAATGGTAGAATATAAGTAATTAATAATTAGTCTATTTTAATTAATCGAATGACGCTGAAGAATACGAAAGTACTTGGTTGCAAAGTTATACTGTTAGGGCGCAACTGAGTAGTCTAATGTTGTTCCGGTTTTGGTTCTTGTGAAGGTTGACATCGATTCGTTCCAAATTTACACTTTCGGGGCATAATAGAAGAATAAAATTAGCTTTTACTCTTTGTTCGATGGAATGAGAAAAAGTACTCGTTGCAAACTTATACTGTTAGGGCACAAATGAGTAGTCTATTTTTGTTCCGGTTTTGGTCCTTATGAAGGTTGTCGTCTATTCATTCCAAATTTACACTTTCGGGACATAATGGAAGAATATAATTAGCTTTTACTCTTTGTTCGATTGAATGAGAAAAAGTACTTGTAACATATTGAATTGGTAGTTGCGATGTTACTTGACTAGAGGGTCAAAGTTGAGGATTGAGCTAGGGTTGGATTTCCCGAGGGCAGGATTTGTGAATGCGTGTGGATGAGTTCAAAGAGAAATAAGTGTTTCGGCGCCAATTGGTCCGCGAACGAAATGTAAGAGAGTAAAGAGAATTTTCGGAAATTCGCGGCTACTTGTTGATTAAAAGAATTAAAGTAAGAGTGTAGATGAATTGTAAGTACCTAGAATCCCCAATTGTGAAGTTTTGGTAAATGCCAGAGGGTGTGTTTTCACAGGGTTTTGAAGAGTCAGTTGACGACAGTGGTAGTGAAAGTCATGTAATGGAATTGGGGATTTATTTCTAATTAGGCTCAAATAATGTCAATGAAAGAATTGCTTCAAGTTATAATTGGTAGCTTGGGAATGGTCCCTTGGTGTATTTTAGGTGTTTGGGTGTACATCGATGAGAGCAAACAGAACATTTGAATTTTTTGTAAGGACGAGGATTGAGAATTAGCCAGAAATGGCACAGGTGTCGAAATTTACGATTTGGCAGAGATGTCAGGACATTTTATAGGTATGTTTTGACAAGTTTAGATTTTTTCTGACACATGTAGATGAGAAAATAGATCTGGAGTTATGTTTGTAAAGATTACAGTTCGGGAGCAGTTCGCACACCAATCTGTGACCAAACGGGGTCCCGAAACTGAAATGTTAATTTTCAGTGGATTGTCAATAAGTAAAAACGAACATTCTGCCATAATTGGTTAATCGATTTTGGAGAGCCTACGAAGAGATACAGTTGATCCGAGTTGCGCGACGGAGTATAAATCGATGGATTTTTGGTAATTGATGGCTTAGTGGATTTCATAAACTGCAGCAGAGGGAGCCCTCATCCTTTCCCCTTCTGGTTACATAGTAGAGAGAGAGAGGAGAGGAGAAAAGAGGAGAAAGTGAGAAAAGAGAGGAAGAAGAAAGAAGAAGTTAAGAGAGAGAGAAGAAAAAGAGGTTTAGGATTTTACTTCTCTCCCTCTCACCCCCTCTCTCTGCTGTACTGGTTGTCGCAGCGCAGCAGCCAGCAAGCAGATCAGCGCCAGCATCCAGCAAACTGTGCAGCCAAGTAGCAGCAGCTGCTGCAGCAGTAGAGCTCAGCAGTGTGCCATCGCTTCAGCTAGCGCAGCCTCAGCAGGCAGCAGCCTCAGCAGAGCCAGCAGCTTTTCAAGCGTAGCGGGCAGCAGCAGTGGACAGCAGCAGAGTGTGGGTAAGCACAAGCCAGAATAGCATCGGCAGCAGCTGCAGCAGCAGAGTCAGCACCGCAGAGTCGCAGGAGCTGCTGAGCAGCAGTTAGCAGCGCAAGTTGTCAGGGCAGCAGCTACGAAGAGCAGTTGAGCAGCAGACTAGCTGCAGAGAGAAGCTGCGCGAGCAGTCGCCGGCAAAGCAGCCTGTGCCTGAAGGCAGCAGAAGCAAGAAGAAAAGATAAAAGCAAAGGCAAGAAAGAAAAAGAATAAAAGAAAAGAAATGGAAGAAGAAGAAGCAAGAAAGAAAGATTTGAAATAGAGTAAAGATAAAATCGAAGTAATTTAGACATTTTTACTAACTTTTTGAGGTCTTGGGGCTAATAAAGAGTGATTAATCTATTGAATTGTTGAATTGCAATTGAAATAGTGTTTTTGAGAAACTGACCCGCTATGCCTTTTTACAATTTAAGAAGTTAAGTGAAAGTTGACGAGTATAACCAAATGAGGTAAAGAAGCGTTGGCGAAGTCGGTTCCCCCGGCAATCATCGACCTACGCAGAAGACTATCGCAGAAGAGGTTTTCGGGACATAGTTGAACGCTTCTATATAGCTAGAATGCTATTTGAAATTCAATGAGCGAGTGACTTAGTTTAATCTCTCCTGTGTTTATATAAATGATGATTTCATTGCTTCGAAAGGTCTAATTGACCTTTTCGACGGTCGCGACGTGCTGCCCCGTATCGGTTAGAGGCCGTTCTATTCTATTTGCCCCGGCAGTCGAAAGAGTAGTTGTCGACGCATTTCGAGGTGAGATTTATTGGTGGAACTACTCAGGTTGGTGTGCTATCGAGTATTTGAATACATTTTTTGTTATGCTTTATTGAGCTATTTATTTGAATTATGCATTATAGGGTGATGGTATTGGATTAGCAAGTGATATTGAAGTGTGAATTCTTATTGTTGTAGGAACATATAACTTTAGGATGTGGAATAGGAACTTGAATGTATGAACGTGTAAAGGGGACCAAGGCATAGTGAACTGGTACTTGTATGATAGAGATTTGGTTGCATCGAGAATGCAATTATGAAACTTATATAAAGAATAGTTAGAGTTAATTGTGCACATTGTTGTCGTTGAATTTAAGGGGGATCAGATCTTTTATGATAGTCTGGTTTGTCGTTAGCTTGTGGTGGTGGTCGCTCCCACAGGAGTGAGATCGGAAGTGTACTTGTTGTGTAAGCGTTACGTGGCGGGGGATAACGTATTGTCGCAGACGACGGTCTCGGGAGGCCGTTTAGGGCCGTGAGGATTTCGTTGGTGAGTTAATGTTACCAAAAGGGTTACGTGCAATTGGTTGTAATTTATGGGTAGTATGCCCCAGGACTACGTAATTAGCTCAGTGTTAACAGGAGGGTTAACAAAAGATTGTGGTAAGTTAGTGAAAGAATACATCGGATATTACGGTTTCCTATATTTGTCTTTGCGTTTGTGCAGGCATGTAGTGTTAATGGTCTATAGTTGTTATATTGTTTAATTTTGTTTGTCTCTATGCCTTAGTAACTAGTGGTTGTGAGCGGCACCGAGAGGTCGGCAGCCGACCACTGGGAACTTTCTTGTAGTTCTCACACCACTAACCATACAGGTTCCAGTGCGAGTATTGTGGCCGAGGATCGAGGCAAGAGCCAGCAGCCTAGCTAGTGGACACCCGAGTACTAGTGGTATACCATTTGGGTTCATGTATCATCTATTTCGATGTACAGAGACATGTAAATGAATGTATTATAAAGCATGTAAATAGCTAAATGTTTCAGTTATACAGTTCAGTTTGAAAGTTTTAAGTTACAGTGAATTTCATTATACAGTTAGTTTACTATCACGTGTGTTTGTTGCTTGCCTTCGTGCAAGCCATGTATATTGAAATGTGATCCTGGGAATTGTTTAATTTCTTTATACAAGTATCCGTTGTTGTTGAGCCTTGGGCGAACAGAGGAGGTACTGTTCGTTCGGCGTCTGTGTACGGGCCCGGATCGACCAAATTGGCGATAACGGGACGTGACATACTCGTTGTAAAGTTATACTGTTAGGGCGCAACTGAGTAGTCTAATGTTGTTCAGGTTTTGGTTCTTGTAAAGGTTGACAACGATTCGTTCCAAATTTACACTCTTGAGGCATAATAGAACAATATAATTAGGTTTTACTCTTTACTCGATTGAATGAAAAACAGTACTCGTTGCAATGTTATATTGTTAGGTCGCAACTGAGTAGTCTATTGTTGTTCCGGTTTTGGTACTTGTGAAGGCTGACATCGATTCGTTCCAAATTTTCACTCTCAGGGCATAATAGAACAACATAATTAGGTTTTATTCTTTGTTTGATTGAAAGAGAAAAAATACCCGCCGCAAAGTTATGTTGTTAGGGCGCAACTGAGTAGTCTAATGTTGTTCCGGTTTTGGTTCTTGTGAAGGTTGACAACGATTCGTTCCAAAATTACACTCTCGAGGCATAATAGAACAATATAATTTGGTTTTATACTTTGTTCGATTGAATGAGAAAAAGTACTCGTTGCAAAGTTATACTGTAAGGGGGCAACTGAGTAGTCTAATATTTTTCCGGTTTTGGTTCTTGTGATGGTTGACATCGATTCGTTCCAAATTTACACTTTCGGGGCATAATAGAACAATATAATTAGCTTTTACCCTTTGTTCGATTGAATGAGAAAAACTACTCGTTGCAAAGTTATACTTTAAGGGCGCAACTGCGTAGTCTACTTTTGTTCTGGTTTTGGTTCTTTTGAAGGTTCATATCGATTCTTTCCAAATTTACACTCTCGGGAGATAATAGAACAATATAATTAGCTTTTACTCGAACAATATAATTAGCTTTTACTCGAACAATATAATTAGCTTTTACTCTTTATTCGATTGAATGTGAAAAAGTCCTCGTTGCAAAGTTATACTGTAAGGTGGCAACTGAGTAGTCTAATGTTGTTCCGGTTTTGGTTTTTGTGAAGGTTGACTTCGATTCGTTCCAAATTTACACTCTCGAGACATAATAGAACAATATAATTAGATTTTAATCTTTGTTCGATTGAATGAGAAAAAATACTTGTTACAACGTTATACTGTTAGGGCGCAACTGAGTTATCTATTTTTGTTCCGGTTTTGGTTCTTATGAAAGTTTACATCGATTCGTTCCATATTTACACTCTCGGGGCATAATAGAACAATATAATTGGCTTTTACTCTTTTTTCGTTTGAATGAGAAAAAGTGCTCGTTGCAAAGTTATACTGTTAGGGCGCAACTGAGTAGTCTATTTTTGTTCGATTTTGATTTTTGTGAAGATTGACATCAATTCGTTCCAAATTTACACTATCGGGGTATAATAGAACAATATAATTAGCTTTTATACTTTGTTTGATTGAATAAGAAAAAGTACTCGTTGCAAATTTATACTCTTAGGGCGCAACTGAGTAGCTTAATGTTGTTCCGGTTTGGGTTCTTGTGAACGTTGACATCGATTCATTCCAAATTTACTCTCTTGGGGCATAATAGGTGTGGACGCAGGGACCACGTTTAGCTGAGCGCAAATGAGTCAACTATTTCGTTCGGGTTTTGGTTCTCTAAGAAAGTAGCCCTCGATGCGTCACACCATTTACACTCCGGCATAATAGAACATATAATGCTTGTTTACTCTTTTTCGTTTGAATGAAAAAATGCTCGGGTTGCAAAGTTATACGTACGGCCACTGAGTAGTCATTTGTGCGATTGATTATTTGTGAAGTATGAATCAATCGTTCCATATTTACACCTATTGAGTATAATAGAGCATTTAATTAAATTTTATACTTTGTTTTGATTGAGATAAAAAAAGACTCGTTGCAAAATTTATCACTCTAGGGCGCACTAGTAAGCTAATGTTGTTCCGGTTTGTGGTTCTTGGTGAACGTTGACATCGATTCATTCCAAAAATGACTCTGCTTGGGGCATAATAGAACAATATAATACTTTCACCGCATTGTTCGATTTTTCAATGATAAAAGTACATCGTTGCGATAAGTTAACTGTAGCACAACTAAGCAAGTCTAATTTTGTCGCGGTTTGGTAGGCTTGTGAAGGTTAACACGGATGCTTTCCAACATTTCACTCCAGGGATAAAAAAAACATAATTAGCCTTTTACAACTTTTTCGAATGAATGAGAAAAGTACCCCTGCAAATTATGCTGTTAGGCGCAACTGAGTACCTAATTTCTTTCGATCGTTCTTAAAGGTGACAAATTCGTCCAATTTACCTCTCAGAGCATCATGAAAATATAATAGTTTTTACACTGTTACATTAATGCGAAAAGTACTGACATTGCCCACAATATACTGAAGGTGCAACGAGTAGTCAATTAATTCTTACGGTTATGTCTTGGAATTAACATCGATCGTCGCCAAATGTACAACTTTTTCGGGCATAACTGAAATAAAGTCAGCCTTGTACTCTTTGGTCGTTGAAATGAAAAATACTCGTTGCAATAACTGTTAGGTCCGCCCGCGAGCCTGATTAGTCAATGTGTTCCTGCTTTGTTTCTGCAAAGTGACGTGGGTTCGATTCGTTCAAATATAAACTCTCGGTGCGCTAGACAATATCTAATTACTTTTACTCTTTGTTCGAGTTGAACGAGAAAAAAGGATTCGTCTGAAAATTATACTCTAGGCGCGAACTGATTGCTTAATGTTGTTGCTGTTTGGGCTTCTTGTGAACGTTGACTGTTTTTTCGATTCATAAATTTTACTCTCCTTGCGCATAATAGTAAATATAACTAATTACTTTACTTTCATGTCGATCTTGAATGAGAGAAAGACTCGTTCATCCAATCTTATCTGTAGATTGCAATCTGATTATCGTAAAAATGATTTCCCTGTTTGTTTCTTTTGAAAAAGTTGACGTATTCTCCAAATGTTACACTTCTCGGTGCATAAGAACAATATAATTAGCTTATCTTTGTTCGATTGACTGAGAAAAAAACTCCGTTGTAAAGGTTAAGCTGTTATGGCGCAAGACGA
>NW_017891145.1:12732-24256 GCF_001540865.1 Ananas comosus
ATATAGAAACAATATAATTAGCTTTTACTCATTGTTCGATTGAAGAGTAAAAGTACTCGTTGCAAAGTTATACTGTTAGGGCACAACTAAGCAGTCTATTGTATGTTCCGGTTTTGTACTTGTGAAGGTTGAACATGATTGTTCCAAATTTCACTCTCAGGGTATAATAGAAAAATATTAGGTTTTACTCTTGGTTCGATTGAATGAGAAAAATTACCCGCTGCAAAGTTATGCTCTTAGGGGCACAATGAGTAGTCTTAATGTTCTTCCGATTTTGTTCTGTAAAGGTTGACACGATTCGTTCCAAATTTACACTCTCAGAGGCTAATAGAACAATATAATTAGGTTTTACACTTATGTTCGATTTAATGAGAAAAAGTACTCGTTGCCAAATTATACGTGTAAGGGGCAACTGAGTAGTCTAATATTTTTTCGGTTTGGTTCTTGTGAAGGTGACATCGATTCGTGTTCCAAATTTACACTTTCGGGGCATAATAGAATAATATAATTAGCTTTTACTCTTGGTCGATTAGAATGAGAAAAAGTACTCGTTGCAAAGTTTATACTGTTAGGGCGCAATGATTAGTCTAATGTTGTTCCTGCTTTGGTTCTTCTGAAAGTTGACATCGATTCGTTCCAAATTTCAAACTCTCGGGGCGTAATAGAACAATATAATTACTTTTACTCTTTGTTACGATGAACGAGAAAAGTACTCTTTGAAAATTTATACTCTTAGGCGCAACTGAGTTGCTTAATATTGTTCTGGTTTGGGTTCTTGTGAACGTTGACATGCATTCATTCCAAATTTACTCTCTTGGGCATAATAGAACAATAATTAGCTTTTACTTATTGTTCGATTGAAATGAGAAAAAAGTATCGTTGCAAAGTTATACTGTTAGGGCGCAACTGATTAGTCTAATGTTGTTCTGTTTGGTTCTTTTGAAAGTTGACGTCGATTCGTTCCAAAATTTACACTCTCGGTGCATAATAGAATAATATAATTAGCTTTTACTCTTGTTCGATTGACTGAGAAAAAGTACTCGTTGTAAAGTTATATGTTAGGCGCGCAACTGAGTAGTCTAATGTTGTTCATTTTGGTTCTTGTAAAGGTTGACAACGATTCGTTCCAATTTACACTCTTGAGGCATATAGAACAATATAATTAGGTTTTACTCTTTATTCGATTGAATGAGAAAAAGTACTCGTTGCATATGTTTAATTTTAGGTCGCAACTGAGTTAGTCTATTGTTGTTCCGGTTTTGGTACTTGTGAAGGCTGACATCGATTCGTTCCAAATTTCCACTCTCAGGGCTAATTGAACAACATAATTAGGTTTTACTCTTTGTTTTGATTGAATGAGAAAAAATACCCGCTGCAAAGTTTCTGTTTAGGGCAACTGAGTAGTCTAATGTTGTTCTAGTTTTGGTTCTTGTAAAGGTTGACAACGATTCGTTCCAAATTTACACTCTTGAGGCATAATAGAATAATATAATTAGGTTTTACTCTTTATTCGATTGAATGAGAAAAAGTACTCGTTGCAATGTTATATTGTTAGGTCGCAACTGAGTAGTCTATTGTTGTTCCGGTTTTGGTACTTGTGAAGGTTGACATCGATTCGTTCCAAATTTCCACTCTCAGGGCATAATTGAACAACATAATTAGGTTTTACTCTTTGTTTGATTGAATGAGAAAAAATACCCGCTGCAAAGTTATGCTGTTAGGGCGCAACTGAGTAGTCTAATGTTGTTCCGGTTTTGGTTCTTGTGAAGGTTGACAATGATTCGTTCCAAATTTACACTCTCGAGGCATAATAGAACAATATAATTTGGTTTTACACTTTGTTCGATTGAATGAGAAAAAGTTCTCGTTGCAAAGTTATACTGCAAGGGGGCAACTGAGTAGTCTAATATTTTTCCGGTTTTGGTTCTTGTGAAGGTTGACATCGATTCGCTCCAAATTTACACTTTCGGGGCATAATTGAACAATATAATTAGCTTTTATTCTTTGTTCGATTAAATGAGAAAAAGTACTCGTTGCAAGGTTATACTGTTAGGGCGCAACTGATTAGTCTAATGTTGTTCCTGTTTTGTTTCTTGTGAAAGTTGACGTCGATTCGTTCAAAATTTACACTCTCGGGGCATAATAGAACAATTTAATTAGCTTTTACTCTTTGTTCGGTTGAATGAGAAAAAGTACTTGTTGCAAAGTTATACTGTTAGGGCGCAACTGAGTAGTCTAATGTTGTTCCGGTTTTGGTTCTTGTGAAAGTTGACATCGATTCGTTCCAAATTTACACTCTCGAGGCATAATAGAACAAAAATAGAGTGGGGTGAGAACTATCTTCCATAGTTCCCAGTGGGCTCGGCCGCCGACTCTGCCGATCTCCCCACTAGGTCCAAGTGGGCACAAGCAACAATAGATAGATAGATAGATAGATATGTATCTGAAAGCTGTAAATGCAATAGTAGGAAAACTATGGTACTATGCCCATAATCTTGAATATGATTGCATGCATCATATAATAAAGGTTTGCTACCATGCTAACAAATTCGATCCATGTTCGAATAGTAATGTTCAATGACATTTTTAAACCTTTAACTTTTCATTTACCCAATCTGTGGCGAAGCCCTAGGGCTCGCCTATGACTCACCTTTCAATCCCAAAGTGGGGAGGGAGCTCCAAGTGCACCCAAGCCCGGGACCGTCTGCGGACCTCCATGTGGTCCGAACCTCCAAGTGGTCCTAGTCGCGCGACACTCCGGAGTACTCGACGATAATCCCCTCCATGTGGGGATTGAATGGCTATACCATCCCAAACGCAGACTGTGAGCTAGATCTATCCTCTCCAAGTGAGGATACACTATCACTAGGGTCAACAACCCAATCCAATCCTCTCCAAGTGAGGATGCTCTAACTAGAGTCAACATCTCTCGCGGGATCATTTGTTCCCGACATTCATGCAATGCTATTTAGCTTGTCTAAATTCATTGTTCACAAGGCATTTTCTAAGGGATCCACCTATCCCTAGGTTCTCAAACCTCTAGTGTCATATACACTACATTAATTCCACTCGTCATCATTCAATGTTTGGATGCCACTCGTATGTTCTTTAACATTAACAATACTTTCTATGTCATCAACACCCCCATCGGGTACATCTCTTTCTTTCGCATCATAGGATCCACGTTCCGACCCAATCCTCACCTATCTAAGCCACCAAGCGTTCCAAGCACACTAGGTTACCATTTAGAAAGCATAAGGAATGGAGCTACTATGCAATCCTACAATGCAACATGAAGAGATGCGATTAAATGCAAGCTAAGACATAGAAAGGAGTCCAAAAGCTTCGGGATGGCACCCCCCACCTTTTACCGATGTAGAGGCTTCGGAAACGCTCCTCAGTGAACTTTACGAAAAGGCTTTAGCCTTCCTTGCCCAAATCCAAATTATCCCGGCCCTATTTTGCCGAGAACTCCACGCCGGCTCGCCAAATGCTAAAACCGACTTTGCCCCCACGTTTTGTGACCTACCAATAGGGTTTCCAAGGCTTCAAATGAGATCAATCTCATACTTTCATAAAAACCCCATTTTGGAGCCCTAGGTTTGCACCTATAGCAAACCACTAATAAATCCCCTAGGTTTCTTTGGATTGATCTATTTAGAAGCAAGCTTAGGGTCCATTTTACCCATTCCAAAGCATCAAAACCCAAAAACCCCAAGTTCTACAAGCTAGGGTTTGTAGCTTACCTCTTGAGCTACCTCAATAGAGAGGAGAGAAAGAAAGGAAGATGGTCCAAGCCTTCTCTATCTTGTTCTCCTCCTTCTTCTTCTTCTTCTCCTCCTCCTTCTTCTTCTCTTTCTTCTTCTCCTTCTCTTTTGTTCTTTCTTTCCTAGAGAGAGAGAGAGGGAGCAAGAGAGAGTGTGAGAAAGAGAAAGAATGAGAGGGTGTGAGGGAGAGAGAGAGCTCAGCTCACTCTATTAAAGGCCATTTTGTATTTAGACCCCTCAACTTTTCATCCATTGCACAGCCTTCACTGGGCAGTTTTCGTCCAGAGGGACCGGTCCCCGATCGGGGAGACCGGTCCCCGAGAGCTCTCCCTACAGTCTGGGGACTTTTCGCGTTCGGGAATCGGTCCTCACCTGAGGGACTGGTTCCTGGGAGACCGGTCTCTCCTAAGAGACCGGTTCCCGAACGGGGAACCTTCAGGACTTAGCCAAATTTAGGCTTTCTCTCTCGGGTGTCGCGCACGGGGACCGGTCCCCTCAGCCAGGGACAGGTTGCATCGACCTCCCCCGCGACCATCGGCTACGGGGACCGGTCCTTCCCTCCAGGGATCGGTCCCCGAGAGCAAAAATCTGCTGAATCCAGATTTTGCCTGTATGCTCTCGCGGACTCAACTCTAAAGCACTTTTTGTGTTTTGGACATCTCCAATTCCCACAAAGGGTATACTCTCGACAGTTAGTCGGTCCTGGATGAAGTACAATCCTCGGATTTCGAGAATTCGCTTTCTTACAATCGGTCCCCGAACGTTGGCCCAGCGAGAACAGCCGAAAATTGGCAAAGTCCCGAAAATCCAACTCTCGCGAACCGGTCTCTCGAACAAGGAACGGTCTACCGGGGACCGGTCTCTCGAGCAAGGACCGGTTCCCGAATGCGAAATCCCTTCTGCCCGAGATGGAAGACTCTCGGGGACCGATCTCCCCGAGCTGGGACCGGTCCCTCACTGCGAAAATGCCCAGTGAGGACTGGTACAGAGGATGAAAAATTGAGGGGGCTATCTACAAATTGGCCTTTATTAGAGGCTGGGGGACCTCTCTCTTTCTGTCATTGCTCTCTAACCCTCTCACACTCTCTCTCTCTCTCTCTAGAACGAAAGGAAAAGAAAAAGAGAAGGAGAAGAAGAGAGAGAAGGAAAAGAAGAAGAAGAGGAAGGAGAAGACAAGGAAGAAGAAGAAGATCATCTTTTTCCCTCTCTCCCTCAAGCTAGAGCAAGCTTGGTGTCACGCCCCGCGACCAACCGCCAATTTGGACCGGGTCATGGCGCCGCCGACAGACCGCCGAACGGACCGGGAATTTCCCTGTACGCGGACAGAGTCTCCCCAGTACGTCCAGGCGTCGCAAATCAAACAATGCAACGATATGTTCCAACAAGGAACGAGATATCAATCCAGATTGCATAAGGAAGTATCAAATACTAATCTACTTAGCTATTTACAAGCATTCATTTCACAATTACGTTGTACATTCACCATTTCAGTTTACTTTTTACTTCCCAATTCAATCTTACTATTACATCAGAGTTTACAAGTTTCTGACATACATTTTCTATTCTTGTCTTCTAGACCCTAAGCTATTACTGTTCTCAGGGTTACTGTACCTCGCTCCAACGCGCCATGGGCCGCCGCTGTGCTCTGCAGCCTGCAACAGTTAGGTCGAGCTTAGGCGAGGTAGCCCAGCTCCCTCCCCGCGCCGCCGCCAGCGGAGCCTCTCCCGCCGCCCGCCGGAGACTCGGCGACCTTCCCCGCCGGTCGCCATCGCCGCTGCGGCCCGCGCGCCGCCTCGGCGAGCTGTGGTCACCCAGACGCGCTCGTGGCGAGCAAGCTCGCGACTCCTTCCCTGCGCCGCCGCGCTCGGGCCGACCGAGTCTCCTTCCGGCCTCCGAAACACCCTCTTCCGCGTCCGGAGCCTCACGGCGCCGCCGTGAGCCGCCCATTGCCCTCTGGAACCGAGCCTAGCTGGTGCGGGGCTCGGTTTGCTTCCGCGTCGCCACCGTCGCCTCTCTGCCCGCCAACCGAGGTGAGCACCATACTCCTCACTACCCCGTACATCCTGGCCCCCGCGCGTAACGTCGTATGCGGCCGGACGGCTGGAGCAAGCTTGCGTGTCCGTGCCAAGTCGATGTATAGGGTTTAGATTGAGTGGTTTATTGTTCTGTGAGCTTCGCGAGGGCCGCTCCGATCTCAATACGTTAGAAATAGTAGAGCACTGAAGCATACTCGATCGCGTCATCTCATTGCGCTCTTGCGCATCGCATTTCCGCTGGCCGCCGCACCTCGTGCAGCGTTTCTGTCGGAAGGCCGCACGTTCCCGTTGTTTTTCGAGCGCACCTGAAAACCCCAAAACAACCGTGAGGGTGAAACCAACTCCGATGGTTCCAGTGGTACGGCCACCAAGGGAAAAGCCTCGCGACCGATATGCGTGCCGGAGGAGGCAATGGCAATGTTTAGCTTAACAATATAACACACGAGTATATTATATTTCATTGAAAGGACATTGCATGCCTCACCGATATGCGATGTATGAACAACATGCAATCTCCAGTATATTCATTTTAATTCTATTTTACGTTGTACTGGCTTTAGGCGTTCATGTACTATTTACTCTTAAGGTTTGTCATTACCTTTAGGATCACGAACAGACCCTATATCTCACTTAGCTTGCTTTATAGGTGTTCTTTATCTTTAGCCTTGAGCTACTAATGCGCTCGTCATTATCTCTAGCTCATATACGTTGAGGTTCCGATCTCTATCGATCAGCGCGTCTAGTTCTAGATGTCTACCACCCGACTCGAGATGGGTGACTGCACGTCGAGGTGTCATCGATCTATGCCATCAGGTGCCGTGGTGCTCCTAGTGCCAGCTCTCGTGCTTATTTTGTGGATAGCGGATGTCCATAAACAGTATCGGCATGTTCGGCGCGAGTTTTCCCTACTGCCGAACTCCTCTTGACTCAGCGCTCCTCGCGGCGGCGCTAGAATCGTCGTTACCGCCGAGGGACCTTCGGGTTGCTCCTGACGACGACTTGGCACATGGAGTGTGTGTGCACCTCAGGAAAGCAGTGAAGTCCCTCCGGCACGTCGAAACCTGTTAGTATGTATCACGGCGATCTAGAAGTCTCGGATCATACTTAGTAAGTCGCCCGATTTACATAAAATGGTGAAATGATTTCTATGTAACATAGGACTTTTTATGGATCGCGTTGCACCATTTGTTTACCCTTCGCCTGCGGTATGTGAGCCTGCGAGAGTTGTATGTATGCCGTCTGGCGCGCGAAACGGTGTCGCACCACACCAACAACGGGCCATGTCGAGACTCAGTCACCTGCGAGGCACCCGCATCGTACTTAACACCCAGCATGGATTCAGTCTACTCTGGCGGTCTGATCTCAAACGGCTTAACCATCCGGCGAGTTGAAATCGTCGCACAAACGCAAACACGAACAAATGGTTCAAGCCGCGGGCGGTGATCTTCATGTGATCACCCCAATCTACCTCGGTACAAAGCTCGGGCGCGAAGTCGTCGCCCGAAACCCTTAGCCCTACCGGACATAGCAAAGTCCTGGCGATTCCGGAATCCACTTACCACAGGTCGAGGCTTCATAGGCCAAACCTATACTGTGACCTAGCTCAATTAGTGGCTATACACTATACTCATCAACCTTAGGTTCAACACTTGCTAGGTTCTATGTCACGATCACTTAACCTTTAGCATACAAATGGCTAGGTTCTTATAATCGTTGCCCTAGATGTCCATTGTCTAGGTTTACTAGCTTCAACCTAGTTTACTGAACTGGTATAAATGCCACACACCTGAGCATTGTTGACTCTTTAGCGTTTACTAATCAACCTATGTTCTTTAACACTAGTTAGAATGCCATTCGATCTATTCTTGACAACCTAGTTGTTCAATCAACTCTATTTACACTAGAGTTATCATGCTCACTTAATTAGCTCTCATGATGCTACTTTGCATTCTCTACTTTAACTTAGCATTTATATACATGCTATGCTTCATTATGCTATCTTTACTTTAGCGATTTTCCATCGTATGCATAATTAGTACATGCATTCTTGTACCATCAACTAGCAATTAATTAACTTAGCATGCTTTCCATTTAGATGTTACATCTGTATATTAATCATGCTCTCTACTTAACATTTTACTAGCATGGCCTCTATGCATCATTATTTAACATTGCAGTTTACACTATGCATTATTATCCATCTATGCATTCCAAGTTACTTGCTTGCATTATTTATTTATTTCATGCTCATCATGCATTCTTTACTTTTTCTGCATTTACTCTAATGCATTGTTATTACATGCACTTACTTTACATCATGGCCATCAATTGGTTAACATTGCATCTACTTACTTAGCTTACCTTGATGCTATTACTATATGCTATGCTTTTTAGCCTTGGGTACAGGGTCGAACCTTCGAGTCTGAGTCTACTGCACATGCATTCAACGTTGAGATTACATTGCTAATGAATAAAGGGCCAACCTAGTCGCTTTCGGTAAGTCACAACCCACCTTAACTCGCCGTTGCCGAGTTTGGCTTGTCGTACACTTTAACTAAATCGGCCTCCCGCTGCACTCGCACCCTTTAGTTGGCCGGACAGCTTCTCTGCTGCCTCAACCGATGATCTGAATTGATTGCTCTTTACATAATTCGAAAATTATTAGCCGTCTTCGTATGCGCCCATCGATGGCCACACGTTCCGGTCTCCCACGGACCATACGACGCCGTCTCGGACTGACAGGCAGGAGAAGCCTCAAGGATCGCTATATTTCTTTAATAACTTTAAAAAACGGCAATCGACGAAAGTCGATTCCCGTGCGCGGTTTTTCGGGCCTGATGCTCAAGTCCCGCTGGCTCTTATTTCCCCGGACGAAACGCGCTTCTCTTGATCGCGTTATGTCAGGTCAGAGGTTTCGCTAAGCACTCACATTTCGATTAGATGACTCATTCGGATATCCATATGTAAATTTCCTATTTCTGTGTGAGCATTTCTGTCTGCGGTCTAAGTCGACCCAAACTACATCTTTTATGGGGTTTCCACCATATCGTGGTTGATTTATGCATATAAGAAAAGCAAAATACAAAGGTTGTTTTATTCCTATAGAGGTTGCTCATCTAGAGGAGCTCTCTGGGTTGGGTTCCGGTGTAGAACATACAAGATTTTCGAAATATATGAAATATAATATTTATGGAAATACCCAGATATACGTTGCTAAGATATAATGTTTCTCTCTTATGGCGATTTGTAGAGTAAAAACATAAGTCAGAAGTGACTTAGTGTCTGAAATCGACATTGAAAAAAAAGATTCTAGAAATTTTCTGTTGTAAATGGCGAAGATAAATTAGCAGAAAATGCACGAAGTCTTCAGAAAATTAATGAAAATTGAGATAAGGTCAGGCATATTTTGTATAAGGCTAGGATATTTAGTTTCATATTTTTCTGACTACCTCGGTAGGTGTGAGAAATGATTAATTTCTCCTGTTTTGGCATGGCCGCTCTAAATCCTGATTTTACGAAATTTGTACAGTTCGGCACAAAGTTTTTCGAAAGTGAGCCAATGGGGGTCGAAACTGCAAACTTAAAATATTTCATACTCAGTACGTAAAAAGCCAAACATAACTCGTTCAAGTTTGAGCGTCAAAGGACACTCAGGGAGCTCGGCGAAAGTTGATCAGATTTCAAGCTGCCCTGGGGTATGAATAGTGTTGGGGTGTAAGACTAATTAAATAGAATGCTTTGGCTTCTTCTTCCCACCAGCGCACACACACCACGCGTCCACACGCCACACAGCTTGGGAGAGGAGAAAGTAGAGCCCTCCCATTTTCTCTCTAAATCTCTCCCAAAAATGGAGGTTTGGTGGAGAGTAAGCTTGGAAGTTGCATCTTCATCTTCTTCGTCTTCTTCCTCTCCATCTGGAGTCACAGCTTTGCAAGATAAGTTTCAAACCCTCTTATGGCATTTTCTCTCTGTTTGGTGTTTTTTTAACGCTCTAAGGTTGATTTAGAGTATTCTAGCATGCGCTAATTAGAGGTTAATGCTTTGAAACCAAGGCTCTAATGGCTAGATTTTTAAGTGCCTTTATGTTTGGTAATTTAGCCGACTCGAAAATGCTATTGGAAGCTAAAACATGAGTTGGGGTATCTAGCATTCTCATTTGACCCTCTGTAACCTAATGCTAGCTTAAACGAACACGATATCCAGTGGTGTGTGGAGCGAAGTTGCCGCTCTTGAGGTATTCGTCGGACTCCGCTCCTGCGAAAGTCTGAGTAAGAACGCGATGTTGTAGGCTTCGTTTCGTCGTGACCCTGCGGAGGTGAGCTGATTTTTCGGCGGGAAGATATCGTAAATTCATGAAATGGCATTTGATTGCCAGCGATTGCGTAGTGTGCACTAAACCGAGGATTGATTTTCAGAATTTGTTCTTTGGAGTTCGGTGAAGTTGGAAAACCGAATCGGAGGGGACTTGTGTTTTCGGGTGGGGGTTCGTGGTTGGCGTACTGAGATGTGAGTCTTGCTTTTGATGTGGAGGCATAATGCGGTTGGTGCGGGACTGCCGTGTTTGGATTTTCGTAGGTCGGTAGACGTTGTGCGGTACCCATGTTCTTGATGATGTATGAAGTGGGTGCTTGGAGTGTAGTGTGAGATCGTTTCACCTTTTCCTCTGTTCTTGCGCGTGTCATATCAGTATCGTAATCTCTACATGTCTTGCTTGTGATTTGATTATATTGTATAATCAGACTTTGTTTGGTTGCATTTTGTTAGTTGTTGATGACATGGAACAGGATTGCGCGGTATCAAGTATATTGGCATAGTATCTGTGGATTTTTGCGACGAAGGCTAATCTTGAAACCGCCGAAATAGCAGGTGGTTAACATCAAGTGCGAAGCTCCTTGTCGTGGTGTTTACCGAACGCGACGTAGGTGCCCCTTTATGTCTAGAAATGGATTTAATATTGATGATGTTGACACTATAATGTAAATGCTAGATTGAATGATTGTTTGAGCGTAATTATGTAAAGAATCTTGTGAATAAGTATGATGCTTATGGTTATTCATGGTTGTTGATCCCTTACACTATAGAAAGTGCTATAGATCAAATGTCAAATGTTGACTAATTCTGTTGCAACTGAGTCTCTTATTTTGTACGCTGAATTGTTATCCATTTTTGAGATGTTAACAATTTATAAGAATAATTGATAAGAGGAATCATGATAACTTATCGAGCATGATATAAGATTAGTGTCTAGTTGAATGCGTTTCGACAGCATCTGATGTGCTAAATGTTTTTTTAAGACACCTATAAGCAATGTTATGTGGGTTGGATGACTGCTACAACCAAGATAAAGAGTGGGTATGACTAAGCATGATGTAGAAGATATAAATAAAGATGTGGCTATACTAAAGATAACTTGATGATCATGTTGTAGAGATACTAATGTTAAGAAATGAAATGTGCATATGACATCTATTAGTTACATAGTACCTAGGAATCGAGTGGCATTAACATCTGAGAGTCGATGGACATAGGTCGGCGGGTACGCATGATAGTTTGGCTTGGTAGATATCTGCGCGTATGATATGCTGATAGCTGTAGGAAAGAACGAGTGTTTGAGTTTGACGCAGGACCTAATATTTTTAGTGTGAAACCTAAGCAGTGTCTGATGAACCTAAGACAAACAATTGATGGCATGAGCACTATATTTGTATCATTTATACGATA
>NW_017891146.1:0-24200 GCF_001540865.1 Ananas comosus
CATTGGAATAGCACTATTCCACCAAAATGGTGGAAAAGCAAATCCCTTGCTATTCCGGAATAACTGGGAATAGCAAGGTTTGACCGGGATAAAATATCCCGGCAACAAATCTCCCCGTTTGGCGGAATAGCGGGAATAACTTTCATTATTCCCGCTTATCCCCCGAACCAAACGGGGCCTAAGTATATATATTAGAGCTCGATCGGGTATGGGTTTCACTCTAGGTATATGTGCTAGAGCAAAAGGCTGACTAGACCCTAAGTATATGGGTTAGGACTAGTCGAGCACGGTTTGACTTCCACTCTAGGTATATGTGCTAGAGCAAAAGACTGACTAGACCCTAAGTATATGTGTTAGGGTTAGTCGAGCATGGCTTGACTTCTACTCTAGGTATATGTGCTAGAGCAAAAGACTGACTAGACCCTAAGTATATGGGTTAGGGTTAGTCGACCGTGGTTTGACTTCCACTCTAGGTATATGTGCTAGAGCAAAAGGCTGACTAGACCCTAAGTATATGTGTTAGGGTTAGTCGGATGAACTCTATGTATATATGTTAGAGTTCGAATAGACTTGATATCATTTGACTGAATTCTACGTATATGACTTAGAACTCTGTCGATTTGGAGATGTTTTGCCTTAGTTATATGTGCTAAGGCGATTGAGTTAGCCTTAAGTATATGTATTAGGGGTAGTCGATATTTAATTTTCACTCTAGGTATATGTGCTAGAGTAAAAAAAAGGTTCACGATGAGATTTGGGTATTGGTTCATGAGATTTGAGTATTGGCTCATGAGATTTGGTTCATGAATTTGGATATGGTTCATGAATTTGGTGTATGGACTCGGTTCATGAACTTGGATATGGTTCATGGATTTGGTGTATGGATTTGGTTTATGAACTTTGATATGGTTCATGGGTTTGGTGTATGGATTTGGTTCATGAACTTTGATATGGTTCATGGGTTTGGTGTATGGATTTGGTTCATGAACTTTGATATGGTTCATAGGTTTGGTGTATGGATTTGGTTCATGAACTTAGATATGGTTCATGGGTTTGGTGTATGGATTTGGTTCATGAACTTGGATATGGTTCATGGGTTTGGTGTATGGATTTCATGAACTTGGATATGGTTCATGGGATTTGGTGTATGGATTTGGTTCATGAACTTGGATATGGTTCATGGGTTTGGTGTATGGATTTGGTTCATGAACTTGGATATAGTTCATGAGTTTGGTGTATGGATTTGGTTCATGAACTTGGATATGGTTCATGGGTTTAGTGTATGGATTTGGTTTATGAACTTGGATATGGTTCATGGGTTTGGTGTATGGATTTGGTTCATGGTTCAAGGAATTTGGGTTTAGTTTAACGACTTTTCGGTCGTTTGGATTTGGGTTTAGTTTAACGACTTTTCGGTCGTTTGAAATTTGGATTTAGTTTAACGACTTTTTGGTCGTTTGAAATTTTGGTTTAGTTTAGCGACTTTTCGGTCGTTTGAATATGGGTTTAGTTTAGCGACTTTTCGGTCGTTTGAATATGGGTTTAGTTTAGGGACATTTCGGTCGTTTGGATTCGGGTTTAGTTTAGTGACTTTTCGGTCGTTTGAATATGGGTTTAGTTTAGCGACATTTCGGTCGTTTGAAATTTGGGTTTAGTTTAGCGACATTTCGGTCGTTTGAAATTTGGGTTTAGTTTATCGACGTTTCGGTCGTTTGAAATTTGGGTTTAGTTTATCGACGTTTCGGTCGTTTGAAATTTGGGTTTAGTTTAGCGACGTTTCGGTCGTTTGAAATTTGGGTTTAGTTTAGCGACGTTTCGATCGTTTGAAATCGAGATGTTCATGAAGCTGATTCATGAAATTAATTCATGCTAGGGGCCTATTTGTAACGTCCATTGAATTAATTGATGAAATTAATTCATGATAGGGGCCATTTGGAGAGCCCATTAGATAACATAGGTTTGGTAGATTTGATTGGGTTTTATTTATGGACTTTGGATTTTGGATTTTTATTTGTGAACTTTGGGTTTTGGATCTTTATTCGTGGACTTTGTGGACTTTGGGTTTTGGATCTTTATTTGTAGACTTTGTGGATTTTTGGGTTTTTGGGTTTTTATTTGTGGACTTTGTGGGTTTGGGTTTTTGGGTTTTTATTTGTGGACTTTGTGGGTTTGGGTTGTGGATCTTTATTTGTGGACTTTGTGGGATTGGGTTGAGGGATTTTATTCATATGTTTTTATTGGCTTTGGATCCAAATCTGAATGTGGGCTTAAATGGATTTCAGACTTTGCATATTTTGGGCCTTGGACCCGAATCTATATGTGGGTTGAAGTATGCTGCGGGCTTTACATGTTCTGGACCCGAACCTGTATATGGGCTGGACTTTTATTGATTTATATCTGCACATGGGCTGGATTTCAGGCTCCACATGTTTTGGGCCTTGGACCCGAATTTGTACGTAGACTGAGATTAGTCTTGGGCTTCACATGCTCTGGGCCTTGAACCCGAATTTGTATATGGGCTCTGTATTATTTTTGATTGCTTATGAAATTGGGCCCGTAATGAATTAACCCATTGAATTAAATAACTCCGATTTAATTCCTCAAACTTTATTCCCCTTTCTTTTTTTTTCTTTTTTTTTTTTTGCTCTCTTTTTTTTTTACTAAGAGTGAGGGAATAATAATTTTTTTTTTTTTTTTTTTTTTTTTTTTTGTTGACTGAGAGAGAGAGAGAGAGAGAAGTCCAACTCTCTCTCTTTTTGTATTTTGTTTTTCATTCTTCTCTTTTTCTTTTTTTTTCTTTTCCTTTCTTCTTTTCTTTTTTTTTTTCCATTTTTTTTTTGTTAACCGTCAGAGGGAGAGGGAGGTCAACTCCCACTTCTTCTTCTTTCTTGATTTTTTTTTCTTTTCTCTTTTTTTTTTGTTCTTTTTTTTTGTTCACTGCCAGAGAGGGAGTGAAAAGAGTTGCAACCCAACTCTCGCTCTTTCTGTACGACACTGAGAAATCGCTCTTTCTGTACGACACTGAGAAACAGAGAGAGAGAGAGAGAGAGGGTTGCTCTCCTCTTTTTTTTCTTTCTTTTTTTTTGTTTTTGCTGTTTTCCCTTTTTTTTGTTTATTCACTTATCTTTTTTTTTATAATCCAAATATACGAAATTAATCACGTTGAGTCATACGATCGAATCAAACGAAGATGTCGAATTCAAACGAACCCGTTCATTTTTTTATTATCATTTATTGTATCACGTTTTGTTCAAGTACGCGGATTTATCGTGTCGAGCCTATCACGAAGATGGTCGCACGATTTTCGTAACAAAATATCCGATGTTCGATTGGTCATTTTAACCATGTCGAGCCTATCATGAAGATGGCCGCATGATTTTTATACCCATGTCGAGCCTATCACGAAGATAGCAGCACGGTTTTTTTTTTTTTATACCCATGTCGAGCCTATCACGAAGATGGCCGCACGGTTGATACATACAACGGAAGCGATAATTTAATGTCAAATTTGATCGGTTCGAAACCTATCACGAAGATGGTCAGGTTGATCAAATTGACAAAAAAAAACACACGGTTTGGAGATTATAATGCATATACGCGCAACGAAAGCGACGATTTTAATGTTGGATTTGATCGGTTCGAAACCTATCACGAAGATGGTCGGGTTGATCAAACCAACAAAAAAACCGTACTTACGCTGTGCATATGCATGCGTATCCCCTATTATTGTAGAAATCGTCGTGATTGTCGTTGTCGTCGTTGCCGAATCCTAGAACCAAAGTCCTCTTTTTTTTCTGTTGATGTGTACGGACAAAGGAGTGGGGGTGCACATGGCACCCCTCCTCTGCCAGCCGAGAGAGATAGAGTGAAAGAGAGAAAGAGGAGGGTATAAAAAAAAACTCTTTTTTTTTTTTTTTGTTTCTCACCTTTTTTTCTTCTTCTTCTTTCTTTCTTCTTTTTTTTTTTCTTTGCTGTTCTTCTCTTTCAGATCCCCCTCTTCTTTTTTTTGAGAGGCTTTATAATAAGATCCTAACTATCTTTTGGAAATTATTCAAAAGAAAATAAAAAGGGAATGGTATTTTCATACAAGGTATGAATCTTTTTTTTTTTTTTTTACCATTTTTTCTTTTCAATCAATTTTTTTCTTTCCTTTCCCTATCCCCTTCCTTCTATACTTTCATATTGAATTTTGAATTTTTTTTTTCAAACAAAGTGGAGATGGGTTCTCAAATGCTGTGAGGGAGAAAGAGGTGTTGGGGTCATATATAGGTTGCAACAATAGCAACTAGGCCCCCTAAAAGTCCATATTTGCAGCAAACTAATTTTTGCTGCGAAGTCCATTTAGTACCGGTACAAGCTCCTTTTGTCATCGATTACATGATTATGCAGAACCAAACCCGAGAGCAGCTTCTCGAGTAAGTGCATTGGTGCCAGTACAGCCCGATTTTGTCACCGGTTACAAAGCCATTTTCTCCCAAACCCGAGAGCAGCTTTCCCTCGGTTTACTATATGGTACCGGTACACCCCTGGTGTTAAACCGATAACAAAATTTCAGATTTCCATTTTTTTGGGTTAGTTCGATTCTATTTCGTGCGAGCAACGCTAAAACCCTTCTAACTCATTTGAACTCACTTTTAACCCTTCCAACATTGTTGGAAGGTTAATTTGATTTTATCCAACTTTTTCTTTCGGACACTTTAGTCAATTTGGCTAAAGTCCGGAGTACTCAACCGAAATTTCGGTATATTTCAGGCACAATGTCTTGTGTGTCAGCAAGAAGTAGAGCGCCGATTTTCAGCGGAAAAGCTACAGAGCTTACCTATCCCCGTTTGGAAATAGGAGGATATTACCATGGATTTCGTGGTCAGATTGCCCTGGTCGTCGGGCGGCCATGATGCAATTTGGGTAGTAGTGGATCGCTTGACGAAGTCGGCACGTTTTCTACCGATCCGCACTACTTAGTCTGGAGACAAGTTGGCGCAGGTGTATCTTGACGAAGTGGTGAGGTTGCACGGGGTTCCGAAGTCGATTGTGTCGGATCGAGACCGCCGGTTTACTTTGCACTTTTGAAAAAGCCTGCAGGAAGCGCTCGGCACGCGACTCGATTTTAGCACCGCATTCCATCCTCAAACCGATGGGCAATTGGAGAGAACCATACAGGTTTTGGAGGATATGTTGCGAGCGTGTGTTATTGACTAAAAGGGTAGTTGGAGCGAATACTTACCGATGGCCGAGTTCGCCTACAACAATAATTACCAAGCGAGTATAGAGATGGCACCGTTTGAGGCTCTCTATGGGAGAAAGTGTCGATCTCCTATACACTGGAGTGATGTGGGCAAACCGGTGGTGTTAGGTCCCGATGTCTTGCGGGAGGCGGAAGAGAAAGTCCGCCTTGCTCGTCAGAGGCTGATTACGGCGCAGTCGAGGCAGAAAAGCTATGCAAACAAACGCCGACGAGACTTGGAGTTCGCGGTAGGAGGCTGCATCTTCTTGAAGGTATCACCCATGAGGGGTGTGAAGCGGTTCGGAGTTCAGGGAAAGTTAAGTCCCGGGTATATTGGACCCTACGAGGTGATAGAGCGGATTGGTGCGGTAGCTTCTCGGCTTGCATTGCCGCCCAAGCTCGCGGATGTTCACAATGTATTCCACGTTTTCAACCTTCGCAAGTATATCCATGATCCTGAGCATGCCTTGTTGTATGAGCCACCGGAATTGCAAGAAGATATGTCTTATGAGGAATTTCCGGTGTCAATTATTGCTCGAGAGGTGCGAAAGTTGAGAAACCACGAGATTCCCTACGTCAAGGTTCGGTGGAGCAATCACGACGATCGCGAAGCCACGTGGGAGCTCGAGGACGTGATGAAAGAGCATCATCCTCATCTCTTCGAGGAATTGAGTTGAGGTATGAATTTTGTTTAAGTTGAGTAGTTTCGAGGACGAAACTCCTTTTAAGTAGGGGAGGATGTAAGAAAGTGGATCCTCGTAGTATTAAACCACTTTCGGTCAAAGTGACCAAAGCGTGGCAAGAATGATCCTTGGACATGGTCCATTTAACATTCCAACAATGATAGAAGGGTTAAAGTTGAGTTTAAAAAGATATTAAAAGGGTTTTAGCATTGATCGGAGCGAAACAATGCAAATTGCAGTCTGGAGCATTGTTAACCGATAATGCATTAGAGTGGTACAGGCACTAGGCAGGCAACCGAGAACAGCAGCTCTCGGGATTGAGAGTTTAAGGCTGTTAAACCGGTGACACCCCTGGTGCATACCGGTACCAAGTCTGCTACCCGAGAGGGCAACTCTCGGGTTTGGCTACTGCGTAATCGTTACACCGGTGACGCCAACCCGCGTACCGGTGCGCAGTGCCCCGAGCAGCAGGGATGGTCTACTGCAAATAAAATGAAGTGGAGGGTTTTATTGCAATTGTAGCAGCTTATAAAAAGACCCTAACCCCTCCTCTCTTGTTCACAGTAGTGAACTCTCTCCTCTCTCTCATTTTTCCCTCTCTCTTTCTCTAGAAACTCTCCAAGAAGGTAGATTTGGTGGAGAGATTAGTGGAGAATGAAGCTAGGAGGTGGATTTCTTCTTCTTCCTCACCATTGGAGGAGCTTGTTGAGGTAAGCTCTTGGAGCTCTCATGGTGAATTTCTAGGGCTTTATTTATATACTCTAGAAATAGTTTTAATGGAACCCTAGGATGCCAAATAGATGATTGTTGCTTGGATCACAAGGTTATATGATGATTTTTGCAATAGTTGAATATTAGGGTTCCAAAAGGGGGTTTTTGCAAATGTTAGGGTTTCATCTAAATTAACCTTATACAAACCTAATTGCTAGGTATTCTAACGCGTTGGTGAAGTCGGTTCAGCGATCCGACGAGGCTATACGAAGATATTGGAGAAAAGGACGGTTTGGCTTCGTTTTCGCCTGGAGGACCAAAACAACGTCCTAAAATCATGAAATTCGAACCCTAGCGTCTTGGCATCACCAGAATGTGGGGGGTATCATCCTGAAGCAGTTGGACTTCTTGCTATATCCAAGTTTTATTATTGAGCATACATATATGTGTGTTATCTTGCATTATAGGATATATTGAGTAGTTGTAGCTACATTTCCTTGCATGCTTCCATAGCAGCGATAGAACTTGTGGGTTGAACACATATTCTAGTGGTTGCATGAGGATTGGGTGTGACATTGGATCCTATAGTGGCAAGATCAAGTAGTAACTTGGATGATATGTTTATGTAAATGAGTGGCATGTCAATTAGTGTGATAGAAACACTTAAACATGATTACATAAACGAGTGGCATATGATTTAGTATAGTAGTAGACACTTGCAAAACATCTGATATGAATGAGTGGCATTTGGTCTGTGTAGTAGAAACACTATAACATGAACCTAGGGATAGCAGATTTTTTCGATTTGCCAATGAAACATTGAATCAAGTGCGGTAGTAGCACTGTGACCCTTGTAGACAGGGTATCGTCAGTAGACGAGGATTGGATCATACTCACTCAGTCTGTTTTCGCTTGGAGTGGTCGCTCCACACAAGCAGTGAACTCCGGAGTCATCACACATGTGTAAGAAGAACCTACCCAGCAGGCGGTCTCGAGTGTGCCAGTGCAACTTCTCCTCACCTATGAAATTTTGAGAAGTGAGTCGAGGCGTAACCTTCGAGTTAGCCAAGCAGATTGAACAATGAGTGAATGAATGGCATAGTAGAGTGTGCATTCATACCATGACATGAACCTAGAGACATGTTAGTAGATTTTCCTAGCTATGTGCATATCCTATCTATGATATTGTTGAAGCATAGTAGTATGCTAGTTGAAATTCATTGCTATGTAGAGTTAGCATTCATCGCATCATGTTACTAAAGGCATAGTAGAATTTATAATATGCTTGCAGTTTCTTTATCATATCTATCTATCTATCTATCTATTTATGCCTACTTAGACTTAGTTGGAGGATCGGCAGAGTCGGCGGCCGAACTCACTGAGAACTATGGACAATAGTTCTCAACCCATGTGGTTTTGGGGTACAGGTACCCACGAGAGCGGACCGGCAGATGATCGCAGCAAGGGCATAGCGCCCTAGTTAGATAGTTACTTTTTTATTTTGCATTAGATCACCTATGTACTTGAGAGATGATAATGTACCTTGTGAGGGTGCTTTTGGAGAGTTGTATATGTTGTGAGATGGATATGTATACATTTTGGGAGATGTAAATGTAATCAATTATGTAAATGGTTGAATAGTTGTAATAGATAGAACACTCTCTTTTGCTCTCTTGATTGCTTGTGTAGCTGCTTGCCTACTATCTTGCAATGATCATGTATTTGTTTAAGTTTTTCCTGGGCAAACTGTTTGTACATGATCTCGTTGTTTAGCCTTGGGCGGACAGGGGAGGTTCTGTCTGTTCGGCGTCTGATCGACGTGCCCGAACCGACCAAATTGGCGGTCGCGGGGCGTGACAGAGATACTCAAGTGTACATTTGAAGAACTTATTTGCTGATACATCAGGATCAATTATTTACTAAATATTTAGATGACCTTGAGCGTACATGGAATACATAAAACAACAAAACAACCACAATAGTCTAATTCTTAAACTTTCTTAGATAAAAAATTATATGAAATTTTCCAACAGAGACACAATCAAATAGCCAAAAAATAGATAAAAATACTTAAATTGGCATGAATCCAAACATAATTATTGAAAAAGGTAACGATCGACACACCTAAGGAAGCTTTGGAGCAATGCGATCAAATCCAAGCGACCAAATAGGAAAATCGCGGTTTAGCTCGATCGGCTCAACAACTACATCTCAATCGCTTTGAAATCACTTAGATCTTCGATATTTGATCGCAACAACAGATATTTGATCGCAACAATAGATCAAAGAGAGGGCGAGGGAGATGAAGAGGAAGTTTAGGGTTTTTCGCCTGGATCGAGAGCCGAGTTGATGAAGCTGGGGTGTGCGATGAAGGGGAACAAGCGCTTAGTTGATGAAGCAGGGGCGTGCGACGAAGAGGATCGAGCGCCAGGTTGATGAAACTTGGGCGTGTGATAAAGGGGATCATGCGCCGGGCGTGCGATAAAGGGGTTGATGAAGCTGGGAGAAGAGAGAGAGAGAGGGCGTGTGATGAAAGGGTTCACATGTCCGAGTTCACATAGGAGCTACCTTACCTTTTTGACAGCATCATACCCGTGGGTGCTAATTGGGATAATTAAAAAATAATTTAGTATTAATTTAATTATTACATTGTTAAGAGCTTGTAATGAAGTTCACATAGGAAGATTTAGAAGTATGCTAATTAAAATCCTAATTAAGATAGTTTAAAAAATAATTTAATTAATTACGACGCTTTTGAAGTGTCGTCAATATAATTATTTATCGGCGACTCTTCATCATAGCGTCAGCATATGTCAAATATTGACGACGCTAGAGTAAAGCGTCATAAAAAAAGCATCGGTATTAGAATATTTTGTTGTAGTGCAACGACTAGCTAGAGCCTCACGATGTGTGATAGATGAACCCACAGATCTATTTAGTGGTTTAGTGCTGTGATGTATTGGTACTTTAAGTGAGATTCTATGTATTCATATTGTACCCTTGGTTAGAATTATTGTAATCTTGAAGTGTTAGTTCAGAATTTTTATATCTAGCTGTTGCATGTCCTCGCTCTGATTACCATGTGTAGTATACCGAAAATTCGAAAAATAGATGTCGAACTTTAGTCAAATTGACCAAAGTGCGAGGATGGTACACTTCGGAAGGTCCGAAGGTGTTAAAATGATCAAAAGTGTGTTGTGGAAGGTTTTCGAGAGCTAAAGAATCAAATTCTGCAAAACTGCAGATTTTCAGCTCTCGGGGACCGGTCCCTGGTAGGAGAGACCGGTTCCCGAACGCGTATGAAATGAGACAGCCGAAAAATCGGCTAAGTCCTGAGAAACCAGCTCTCGGGAACCGGTCCCTGTCTGAGAGACCGGTCCCCGAGAGACTGGTCCCCCAAGGAGAGACCGGTTGCACTGCGCGCAGCAGCTCTGGCTGCGCGGGGACGACCTTCGGGAACCGGTCCCTGAAGGAGAGACCGGTCCCCGCCTGCGCGAACAGCCCAATCCAGGCTGTGTGAAAGAGTGAAAGCTGAGGGACTTATCTGCAAAAATGCATTATGTGGGTCATGTTTAGGGCTGAGAGAGCCTCTCCCTCTCATTCCCTCACACCCAAACTCATCCCTCTCCCTCTCTCTCTCTAGAAGACAAAGAAGGAGAAGAAGAAGACAAGGAAAGGAAGGAAAAGAAGGAGAAGAAAAAGGAGAAGAAGAAGAGGAAGTGAAGAAACCCTCTCTCTCATCTCTAGCTTGGAAAAGGAGGGCTTACAAGGTAAGCTTTGAACCCTAATCATGGTAGAACCTAATCTAGGGTTTGGATTAAGCTTAGAATGGATTTTATGGAACCATTTGAGTATTTGAAGCTTTTTTTTTGCTTCTTTTGTGATCAAGACCATAGAAATGGTGAAGCTTGAGGTGAGCTTCATCACCTCTCATGGTGAAACCCTAAGTAGGGTTTTGCTTTGTTTAAAGATGGTTCTAATAGATTGCTTAGAGTCTTTGAAGCTTTCTTTTTGCTTCTTTAGAGATCAAAGCCATCGTTGAGCTCAAAGGTGAGCTTCAACCCACCTCTCATGGTGAAATCCAAACTAGGGTTTGGAATGAGCTAGGAATGGTTTAGATGAACTCTTTAGAGTGTATTGAAGCTACTTTTGCTTCCCAATGAGATCAAACCCTAGGTTTGATATATGTATTGGAGTTAAGGCACCAAATTGGGGCTTTTACTCATGGGGATTTTTAAGTGCAATTGACCCTCTAAAAACCTAATTGGGGGTATTTCCGACGCGTTGGTGCGCTCGGATTAACGCTACGAAAAGCCGATGAAAAGATATGGGCAAAATGACCTATTAGGGTTTCGTTTTGCCGCAGGTAAAGAACGAGAAGCCTAAAAATCCCAAGAAAATCATCGAAGTACCTAAGTAGACCTACGAGGTGGGTGGTGCTTCTCAAACTTATTGAACTTCCCTCTATACCTAATGTGTCATTCGATTGAGCATATGTACCTATATTGTTGCATGCATTTTAGGGTAAAGAAATGATAAAATGTGATGATTGCATGATTGTGAGTACAACGTGCCAAATGTTATGGTTGAGAACCTTATAAACGTCGAAAACCCTATGTGTATGCATGAGAGAAAAGTGAGCACCCAATGTGAGCAAAAGAACAGAGTGACACAATGACATAGATCGAGTGGCATTTGAAAACGTAAAGTAAAGTGACACTAGAGTTAGTGAGAGCCAAAGAACCAAAGTGATGTAAAGAATGATGAAAATGACAATGTGTAAAGTTAAAGTAAAGTGGGGTAATGAGAACAAGAAATGTAAAGAACAAGAATGCTAAAGGTGGCAAAAGTAAAAGAAAAGTAAAGAACAGCGATTGCTAGAGTTAGCAACATAAAGTGATGTAATGAACACTAGAGCTAGTGTAAAGTCAAGATTGAACTTATAAATCCTTTGAGTTAAGGATATGATCATACTTGCTATGAGTTCCGTGCTCGAGGGCGGTCGCTCCCCCTCGGGCGATGCGCTCCGGAGTTATGCATCACGGGTTGGAGTAAACCCGAAGGACGGTCCTAGCGGGTGAGTTCCTGCGATGAAGGACTTAATGTGAAGCAAGTTAATGTGGCGAAACCCCCGGGTTAGCCTTGAGATTAAAGAATAAAGAACAAAGAGCAAAGTGCAAAGAACAAGAACAAAGTGTAAAGATAAAGAACAAAAGAATTTACATAATCTGCATTTATTTAATGTTGAGCATATTCCTTGCTTATTGTTCAGGCATATTAGCATCATGTTGTAGATTGGTTACCATATTTCAGCTTATCCTTTCTATTATGCCTGAGTTAGTCCTAGTGGGAAAGTCGGTGATGTTGAGGCCGAACCCACTGGGAACTTTGTTGTAGTTCTCACCCCACAATTCCCACAGAGCCGGGACCGAGCGAGCCGGCGAGCGACCGAGGTAAAGGTATCGCGCCTTAGTCAGAGGCCACCAAAGTTGGGTTTCATTTTGTAGTAAAGTACCCTAAGATCATGTTTTGTACACGATGGTAAATGAGGTAAAGAAAAGAATGTAAAGCTTATTTTGAGGTAAATGTGATGTAAGAAAGAAATGACGAAATTATGTAAGAACAGCAAAGAATCTTAAATGTAAGAGATGGATGCAATGTATATGATCTAAAATGAATCATATTACTTGTGAATGTTTAGTTTCCTTTTTCTTTCACTAATGGCTATTGCTTACCCTCGTGTAAGCCGTTTGTGTATGTTTCCGCTAGTGCTTTTCTCTATTGATGAAATTGTACATGTGATGAGCCTTGGGCGGATAGGGGAAACTCTGTCCGTTCGGCGTCTGTTTGACGTGCTCGGGTCGGGCCAAATTGGTATCGGTCCCGGGGCGTGACAGATATCTTGGTATCAGAGCCAATAGTGAAAGAATAGGAATGGACCTAGAGACCCTTAGGATTGGAAGACCTTAAGGATCTAGGAAACGTGAGTGGCGTGGGATCAAGATAGCGAAAGCATGTGATTGGGTTAAGTAGGGGCGTCTCTAATGTGATTAGAGGCTAAGTTTAATTTTCGTTTATCCTCTACTTCTAGTGTTGTGTCGGGCGGCCGACGACATGACGCTTGAGGCAAGGATGAATGTGTGTGTTGCTTTCGCCTAATTGGGTATGGTTAAGTAATGTTGGTCAAGTGACTAATGCGAGTTGCTTCTTTTCAGGAAGCAATGGCACCTCGACGTCGATCACAGACAAGGTCGATGCCGGAGGAAGCGAATGCGGTGCCCGAGCAATCCGGAGCGAGTGGCGACGGAGAGCTTAGGGAACAAATGGCCGCACTCGTCAGAGTAGTGCGGCAACAAGCGGAGTCTGTTTAACGCCAAGGGGAACAGATTCAGCGTCTCCAGGAGACCTTGGAGCGCCAGCAGGCGGCGGCGGCCCAGGCGGGCGTCGAGCATGTCGCGCCCCCTGTGGTAGTGCCGAGTGTTGTTGAGGGAGCGGCGGCAGCAGCGGCTGTTCCAGTTACGGTAGTACCGGCCGGGTCGGGAACCTCAAATCCCAATAGCGCGGCGGTAGATGCGGAGCGAGAGCGCACGTTGGCGGCGCTTATACAATTCAAGAAGTTCGACCCACCTACCTTCGAAGGCGGTTTGGTGGAGCCAGCGATTGTGGAGTCATGGATCGACTCAATGGAGACGCTCTTCGAGGATTTGAATACCTTGGAGAAGGATAAAGTGTACCTCGCCACCCATTGTCTAGGGAGGGCGGCGACGGTGTGGTGGAAGTGAGTTAGGCGGGATCGACCTGCCGATCTTCCGCTCATGCTTTGGGAAGAGTTCAAGAGATCAGTGTTCGCGAACTACTTCCCCGACACGGTGAAGCGGAAGCTACAAGACAAGTTCCGCAAGTTGAGACAGGGCGATCGATCGGTGGGAGAGTATGAGCAAGAATTCTCCCACATTATTGACTGCGTTCCCGATGTTGTTCGTGATGATCGGGACCGGGCGGATTGGTTCTTGCGAGGACTCCAACCCCGGATTTATGAGAAGGTGCAGATTTTGAAGCTGTCGACCTTTGCGGAGGTCTTTGATAGAGCCTGTGGGCGGAGCACGGTAGCGCCCATGTACGTGAAGAAAGAGAAGCTATTGCCGAGTCCAAGGACAAAGGCAAGAAGAGAACGGCGGGTGGTGCCGGGGGCCGGCCAAACGCTAAGAAACCCCCTCGGTATCCCCGACAGCAGTCGAGGAACTGGAGACCACCTCGATGCGTTATATGTGGCGGTGAGCACAAGGTGTCGACTTGCCCGCAGCGAGACGGCAAATGTTTCAAGTGCGGCCAACCGGGACATCTTATCCGGGAGTGCCCGGCGTGGACGTCATCTGCGCCAACGGCGGCTTCAACACCGTCTACCCCGAGACAGCTTGCGGGGTTACCACCGGCGATGTCGGCTGGGCGCGCGTCATCACCGCGTCAGCCGGAGGGATCGAGAGCGCCTAGCGGCCGAGTCTTTGCCGCTCAGGTGGAGGAGCAGCAACCTGCAGCACCCGACGACGTCGTGGCAGGTATAATTGTGATTAAAGGCACTAGAGCTAGAGCAGTGTTTGATACAGGCGCATCTCATTCATTCATTAGCACTTCATTTGCTAAGACACATGGCATAGAGATGGTGTACAATGAGGATTACTGGTGGGTGAACGCCCCAGAACATTCCTTCAGTGTTCATAACGAGTGTTTGGCGTGTCCAGTGCAAATAGGCGATTAGATCATGCCGATTGATCTGCTAGTGCTAGATCAGATGTGGGGATTCGATGTTATCTTGGGGACCAACTGGCTCTCCAAGTACTATGCGGTGATAGACTGTGAAAGTAAGGTGATCACTTTTCGTGAGCCTAATCAAGAAGAGTTAGTCTACCAAGCGTGCAAAAGTAGGCACTTCGCGGCGACTATATCGTCTGTAAGGGCGAAGAGAATGATCAAAGGAGGGTGTAAGGCCTATTTGGCAACCATGGTGGATGCTCGAAAGGAGTACCCAGAGTTGGGAGATATTCGAGTAGTGTGCGAGTATCCGGATGTATTTCCGGCAGAGTTACCGGGACTGCCACCGGACCGGGAAGTTAAGTTTGTCATTGACTTAATTCCCGGGGCGGAACCAGTTTCGAAGGCTCCGTACAGAATGGCACCGGTGGAGTTAAAGGAGCTAAAAGGTCAATTACAGGACTTGCTCGATAAAGGCTTCGTGAGACCGAGTGTGTCACCTTGGGGAGCTCCGGTGCTATTTGTGAAGAAAATGGATGGTACACTTCGACTCTGCGTAGATTATCGCGAGTTGAATAAAGTGACGATAAAGAACAAGTACCCGTTGCCAAGAATTGACGATCTATTCGATCAGTTGCAAGGGTCCAAGGTGTATTCGAAGATTGATCTCCAATCGGGGTATCATCAATTAAAGATCAGGCCAAAGGATGTGCACAAGACGGCGTACCGTACGCGGTATGGCCATTACGAGTTCACGGTAATGCCGTTTGGGCTTACTAACGCCCCGGCAGCATTTATGGACTTGATGAATCGAGTCTTTAGGCCGTTATTGGATCGATGCGTCGTGGTGTTTATAGACGACGTATTGGTCTATTCGAAAAGCGAGGAGGAGCATGAAGAGCATCTGAGAGCTGTATTGCAAATACTCAGACAAGAGAAGCTCTATGCAAAGTTGAAGAAATGTGACTTTTGGCTAAAGGAGGTCACATTTTTGGGTCATGTGGTATCGGGAGACGGAGTTTCGGTAGACCCGAAGAAAGTAGAGGCGATCAAGGATTGGCCTCGCCCGACGAATGTAGCGGAGATCCGCAGTTTTCTTGGACTGGCGGGCTACTACCGGCGGTTTGTGGAGGGGTTCGCCAAAATAACCACTCCACTAACGCGCCTCACGCATAAAGGAGTAAAGTACGTGTGGAGCGACGATTGCGATCGAAGCTTCGAGGAGTTAAAGAACCGGTTGACGTCGACCCCGGTGCTTGCCTTGCCGACTCCGGGAGAGACCTTTGTAGTGTACAGTGATGCCTCGTATGTTGGTCTCGGGTGTGTGTTAATGCAAAGTGGGCGAGTTATTGCTTATGCATCGCGCCAATTAAAGAGCTACGAGAAGAACTACCCGATTCACGACCTTGAGTTAGCCGCGGTGATTTTCGCGCTAAAGCTGTGGAGGCATTACTTTTATGGGGAACATTGTGAGGTATATACCGATCACAAGAGCCTAAAGTACTTGTTCACCCAAAAGGAGTTGAACATGCGACAGCGGCGGTGGTTAGAGTTGTTGAAGGACTATGATGTCACTATACTATACCACCCCGGAAAAGCCAATGTCGTGGCCGATGCCTTGAGTAGAAAATCGGCGGAGAACTTAGCGACGGCAATTACGCCCCAACCGCTATTACAAAAGGAAATGCAACGATTCGGGTTGGAAGTGGTAGCGCCGGGAGTGCCGGCTACACTTGCCACATTGGTTGTGCAACCGACCCTATTGGAAAGAATCAAAGAGTTACAAGCTTCGGATCCTTATCTCCAAAAGGTTCGGGGTGATGTTGAGAATGGCAATGCCGAAGACTTTGGCATTGGAGTTGATGGCGCACTTCGATTTCGAAATAGATGGTGTGTGCCTAAAAATGATGAGTTGCGAAGGGCGATCATGCAAGAGACGCATCAATCTCCCTATAGTATACACCCCGGCGGCACTAAAATGTATAAGTATTTGAAAGAGCACTATTGGTGGCCGGGTATGAAAAGAGATATTGGGGAATTCGTGGCGCAATGTCTAACGTGCCAACAAGTTAAAGCCGAGCGCCGATTTCCGGCGGGAAAGCTACAAAGTCTGCCAATACCTGTTTGGAAATGGGAAGATGTAGCAATGGACTTTGTTACCGGTTTGCCTCGATCGCAAGGCGGACACGATGCGATATGGGTGATAGTGGATCGATTGACAAAATCGGCACACTTCTTGCCGATATATACTACGTGGTCGGGAGACAAGCTAGCGCAAGTTTATCTCGACGAGGTTGTGAGACTTCATGGGGTTCCGGTGTCGATCGTGTCGGATCGCGACCCCAGGTTCACATCCCACTTTTGGAAGAGTTTGCAAGACGCGCTAGGCACACGGCTCGACTTCAGTACAGCGTTTCATCCTCAAAGCGATGGACAGTCGGAGCGAACGATACAAATCCTTGAGGATTTACTTCGAGCGTGTGTGCTAGATTATAAAGGAGGATGGCATGATTTCTTGCCTATGGCGGAGTTCGCCTACAATAATAGCTACCAAGAAAGTATAGCGATGGCGCCTTTTGAGGCACTATATGGACGTAAATGTCGTTCTCCTATCCATTGGAGCGACGTGGGCGAGAGAGCGGCTCTTGGCCCGGATGTGGTGCGGGAGGCGGAAGAGAAAGTTCGCCTTGCCCGTCAACGGTTGGCGATGGCGCAATCTCGGCAAAAGAGTTATGCCGACAAGCGAAGAAAGGATTTGGAGTTCGCGGTTGGAGACCGCGTATTCTTGAGAGTATCGCCGATGCGAGGAGTTAAACGATTTGGGGTCCGTGGGAAGCTAAGTCCCCGTTATGTCGGACCATTTGAGATATTGGAGCGTGTGGGTGCGGTGGCGTATAAGCTCGCACTACCACCAAGACTCGCGGGAGTTCACAATGTGTTTCATGTGTCGAATCTTCGAAAGTATATCCAAAACGCGGCACATGTATTGGAATACGAGCCCGTGGAGCTACGTGAGGATATGTCCTATGAGGAGTACCCCGTGTGCATCCTCGATCGAGAAGTTAGGAAGTTGCGGAGTCGCAAAATCCCTTATGTGAAAGTCCAATGGAGCAACCACGCGGCGCGAGAAGCCACTTGGGAGCTCGAGGAGTCAATGCGGAGAGAGTATCCGCACTTGTTTGAATCGACGAGTTAAGGTATGCGTAATTTCGCGGACGAAATTATTTTAAGGGGTGGAGAATGTAATATACCGAAAATTCGGAAAACAGAAGTCGAACTTTAGTCAAATTGACCAAAGTGCGGGGATGGAACACTTCGGAAAGTCCGAAGGTGTTAAAATGAGTAAAAGTGAGTTGTGGAAGGTTTTCGAGAGCTAAAGAATCAAATTCTGCAAAACTGCAGAATTTGAGCTCTCGGGGACCGGTCCCTGGTGGGAGAGACCGGTCCCCGAACGCGTATGAAATGAGATAGCCGAAAAATCGGCTAAGTCCTGAGAAAGTAGCTCTCGGGAACCGGTCCCTGTCCGAGAGACCGGTCCCCGAGAGACCGGTCCCCCAAGGAGAGACCGGATGCATCGCGCGCAGCAGCTCTAGCTGCGCTGGGAGAGCTCTCGGAGACCGGTCCCTAGTCGGGGAGACCGGTCCCCGAGCCCGAAATCTGCCCAGTCCAGGCAGTTGAAATAGATGAAAGTTGAGGGGTTTATTAGCATTTTTGCAACCCAATGGTTATGTATGAGGGATATGAGGGCTTTTCTCTCATTCCACTCCCTCTCACACTCTCTCCTCTCTTTCTCTCTCTAGAAGACAAAGAAGGAGAAGAAGAAGACAAGGAAAAGAATGAGAGGAAAGTGAAGAAGAAGATCAAAGAGCAAAAGGGGCTTCATCTTCTTCCTCTCTAGTGCAAGAAAGGAGAGCTTACAAGGTAAGTTTTGAACCCTAATCTTGGTAGAACCCTAAAATGGGTATGAATGACCTAGAAATGAGTTTTAGTGAAATGTTTAAAGAGTTTTGAAGCTTTCTTTTGCTTCTTTAGAGATCAAAACCTAGATTTGCTATAGAGGTGAGCTTGGACCACCTCTAATGGTGAAATCCAAACTAGGGTTTTGGAAAGCCTAAGAATGGTTCTAATGGACTATTTAGAGTATAATGAAGCTACTTTTGCTTCCCAATGAGATCAAACCCTAAGTTTTGATATACATTGGAGCTAGGGCACCCAAATTGGGGCTTTTGCTCATGAAGGTTTCTAAGTGCAATTGACCCTCTAGAAACCTAATTGGGGGTATTTCCGACGCGTTGGTGCGCTCGGAATAGCATTTCGAAAAGTGTATGTAAAGTTATGGCCAAATAAGCCTAATTTGGCTTCGTTATGCCGCAGGTAAAGAAAGAAACGTCTAAAAATCCCGAGAAAATCGTCGGAGCACCTAAAGAGACCTACAAGGTGGGCGGTGCTTCTCAAACTCATTGAACTTCCTTCTATGCCTAATGTGTCATTCACTTGAGCATATATGTATATATTGTTGCATGCATAATAGGGTAAAGTAATGATGAAAATGTAATGATGCATGATTGTGAGTACAACTTGCATAATATGATGAATGAAAACTATGTAATGTCGAGAACCCTAGATGTATGCATGAGACAAAGTGAGCACCCAAAGTGAGCAAAAGAACAGAGTGACACAATGACATAGATCGAGTGGCATTTGAAAACGTAAAGTAAAGTGACACTAGAGTTAGTGAGAGCCAAAGAACCAAAGTGATGTAAAGAATGATGAAAATGACAATGTGTAAAGTTAAAGTAAAGTGGGGTAATGAGAACAAGAAATGTAAAGAACAAGAATGCTAAAGGTGGCAAAAGTAAAAGAAAAGTAAAGAACAGCGATTGCTAGAGTTAGCAACATAAAGTGATGTAATGAACACTAGAGCTAGTGTAAAGTCAAGATTGAACTTATAAATCCTTTGAGTTAAGGATATGATCATACTTGCTATGAGTTCCGTGCTCGAGGGCGGTCGCTCCCCCTCGGGCGATGCGCTCCGGAGTTATGCATCACGGGTTGGAGTAAACCCGAAGGACGGTCCTAGCGGGTGAGTTCCTGCGATGATGGACTTAATGTGAAGCAAGTTAATGTGGCGAAACCCCCGGGTTAGCCTTGAGATTAAAGAACAAAGAGCAAAGAACAAAGAACAAAGTGTAACGTGAAAAGAACAAAGAATTTGCATAATCTGCATTTATTCAATGTTGAGCATATTTCTGCTTATTGTTCAGGCATATTAGCATCATGTATAGATTGGTTACTATATGCAGCTTATTCTTTCTATTATGCCTGAGTTAGTCCTAGTGGGAAAGTCGGTGATGTTGAGGCCGAACCCACTGGGAACTTTGTTGTAGTTCTCACCCCACAATTCTATTTTCACAGAGAGCCGGACCGAGCCGCGCTGGCGAGCGCTCGAGGTAAAAGTATCGCGCCTTATCAGAGGCCACCAAGTTGGATTTCATTTTGTAGTAAAGTACGCTAATATCATCTTGATTTGATGACTAGTGATGTGAGAAAGATGTAAAGCTAGTTTGAGGTAAATGTGATGATAAGAAAGAAATGATGCAATGTAATGAAGTAAAAGAATCACGAATAAAAGGGATGCAATGTATATTGATAAAAATGAATCAAAATACTTATAAATGTTTAGTTTCCCTTTCTTTCACGAAAATCGGCTATTGCTTACCCGCGTGTAACGACTTTGTGTATGTTGCCGCTATTTGCATTTCTTGTTTGATAGTTGTAGCAGTGATAGCCTGACGGATAGGGAAAACCTGTCCGTTCGGCGTCGTTTGACGTGCTCTGGGTTCGGCCACATGGTATGGCCGGGACGTGACATCTTCCAATGACCATCCAAACATGCGGTGGAAAATATTCTTTGTCAACAGCCTATCCCCTTAGAAGCTTCCATTTTAGGCTTGTTCTCCCGTCTGTGTTCTTCACTGGTTTCTCCTTCCAATTAGAACTTCTTTGGAAAAGAAAGCTCGCTCCAGTCACAGGAGACCCCAGCCTTTTGAACTTTTCAAAGTCCCCTCTGTATTACCGAACATATTTAAATACTCCGCGTTGGTACACTCATTTATTCATTATAGTAATTTACAATAAATTGTCCATAGATACATAAGGATTGTAGGATCAGATCAACTTGCAATCCTTGTCTATTTTAACGTCGAGCTTCTTAAGCCTCGCTCGAGTCTTTGATCCATTGCAAACAAGATCAATCGAACAGACTCTCCTTCGTGCATCTTGCTAAAGAGTCTTTTTGTGACTACTCAAAACGACAGATCGCCTTGCTCACCAATACAACTCCTGAGGTGAGTAGCATTTCTTTAGCATCTTCCAAATCCTATTTCGGCGTTGAAGTTCTTTGATATCGACGCCAAAATGGAGGCAACCTTTACTTTGTTATCGTCATCCGTCCATTTTCCTCGGGTTGCCCTTGTTTTGGTCAGCTTAGACGGTTTTAGTAATGCTATGGGCGGGGGGGGTCCTGTTTGATGAACATCAACTGAGCTTTTCGAAAACTAAAACTATTTTTAATTCCGTAGGCCAATCTTTAAATTAGTTCCAATTAAGCAGTTTGTTTCAAAATACGATAGATTTTGTTTTACAGATAGTAAAGATTTCAAAATTAGATATTTGATTTGAATATTGAAAATTGTCTTTAGGGATTTAAAAAATAAATTTAGCCTCCTACATTTTCTCGGAGTCTCTCATACTCCTCGGTACGAGAAACGGAAAGCCCAGCACGACAAAAAGTTCAAGTGGGTACTGTCGTCCCACCAGTTTTAAACCGTACCACCTCACCAAACAGTTATTGTGATATCAAATCGATGAGTGACAAACTCTGGTATAATACTTCTCAAAAAATTGGCAATGATCGTCTCTAAGTCCGTAGCCGGCACATAACAGTTTTACCTATTCGCTTAGTTAAGTCAGACCGACCATTCAACACGTAAAGCAAAGCCTCATTGGTCCTCACCTTACAGTTATGGGCCCAACCCCTATCTTTACTTAAAGCATCTCAAATGCTAATAGATTGATTGCGCCCTTTCCGATGCAGAACCATTGTAACACCGAGCCAATCAACACCGAAAAAACGTCTGCACTTCACAACGCCAAAGACTGCCTCGACTAATATTTGGTGAGGAAAATTAAAATTTAGTCTCAAATTTTATTTTATTTATTTACATCTAATGCAATAAAAATAATCCGCGCAGAAATATATACATATAACTGGGTGGTGATGCATGGATGTAAAGAATCGGATCGGACTCTAACCAGCTACCTGAGTCAGAATCGGGTCTTAGTGTCATTAAATACAACACACACAACGTCACTGGTTTGATCGGCTTCTTTAACCTACTTGATGTGCCGATCCGAGCTTCAATTGATCCGACTCCTGTCGACATCCTTGATCTGACCACTATCAAATCCATGCTCAAATCTCAGATCAGTCTTTGCGTACTTCTCAGGCTATAACCCGATCAACCAATGATGTGTAAACCAAAACAGTATAACAACCTCGAACAATAAAAATAGTAAAATAAAAATTATTATATTGATAACTTTTTATCTCTAAACCTATTCGAAAAACTGCAAGTCTCTCAAAATAACTCGCTTGTAACACAGCAGCAACATAAATAGCCCATCTCTATATAGCAAGTCCTTAATTTCATAAAATTAAAGTTTAAGGATTCTTGCATTACAAATCAAAGCAGCACATGTCGAAACAAAATAAAAGGTCGCTAATCCATGATCATTACCGATAGTATCTCATACGTCACATCCATAATAGTTAATTTTGAGTATTCTAATTAACCCGTTTAATTCGATAATGTCGAATAATTAATGACTAAAATTACTAAAAACAATCAATCTATTGATCATTTATAATTTTGATGCAACAATTAATCTCAAAGTAACAACTTAATCTCATCATGATAGTTAACTGATCTAATCAAATTAAATCCACCTTTTTTTTTATTTTAAAACCGATCTAAACAATTTTATAAAAATTCAACAGCCACCCAAAAAAAAATTCCGTAACGTTTGTTACAGTAGCCGTCCTACGGCTGCTACAGTTTTTTTTTTTTTTTTCTTTTTTTTTTTTTTTCCGTCTAGAAAGCTAAAGATTAATTATTTGATGGATTTTTCCTGAGATCATAACCAAAAACGATCTATTAATCGTTAAACCAATGAAGAACGTTTAAAAAATCCAAAAATTTATAATTTTATCTTGAAACAGTGGATGGCTCTGAATACCGACTGTTTAGAAAATTGCTACGTGTAAAAACGGCGAACGGGAAAAGAAATCAAACAGATTTAATTTCGAAAACTCTCGAGATCGTCGATCTCAAAAATATGCAATTAGAATTCCCATGTGTTTTAAGATTAAAAGAGAAAATCAAGAATCAGAATCCTTTACGCTTTTGTGGGCGGTATAGATCTTCATCTCAATTTGATGATAGTGAAATTGTTCTCGTGAAGCCGAACATTGCGTCCGGGCCTCAAAGGTACCACATTGAGGCTCTTGGCTAAGAAGGAGTACTCCGTTCAGAGGTAGGTTTTGGAATTGTTACCGTATACATACCAGTTATATTTTGTTCGGTCTTGGACTGTATGTACTGTGAGTCCTCATGTTTTATACTATATTTATTTTTCAGGTTTAGCATCTCTATACTCTGGTTATACGCTATGAGTTATTACAGGTACAGCTATCGCTTCGTAATATACGAAAAATTTAATATATAACGAGGTAACTTGGTAGGTCGTGCCTGGGAAAAACTGTAATTCCGGGGCGTGACATATATAAGGAAGAGAGCAATATAAAAAATGCAGATATTTTAATAAAATATAACATATAAAATTTAATAAAATAAATTTTTATTGTAAATTTTGAGATAATATATGATATAAAAATAAAAAATTTTATTTTATATTTGATCTTGAAATATAATTAAGAAAATTGTTAACTGCCCAATGCCACGTATACCTTAACTAGTAATAATATAAACTTATGAAGTTCATTTGGCTATTGTTTGCATGGGGTTGAACTTCAATTTTATCTTCACTAAGTTTAACTATTTTCCACTCGTTTTGTCATCTTGTTCTCCAGAAGTTTGCACATTAAACGATCGTACCATGCATAAGATTAATTTACCTTTATTTATTTCAAAATAAACTACTCAAATAGAGTATGAAAGTAGATTTATTTTGATAACATCAAAAGTTAATGAATATTTTGAACTACATGATGGCAAAATAATAATAACTAAACATCAGAGTAATAAGATATAATTTTTTGAATACACATAGCAAATGAAAATAAACTAAACCGAGAGTGTCACCCCTACAACCGCCAGTTGGTCGGTTTGGGCTCGCAAACAGACGCGGAACGTACAGAGCTCCGCATGTCCGCCAAGGCTAAAACAACAGTCATGTTGGCATACAGTTGCCTAGGAAAAACTTAACAAACATGCAATGACTAGCAAGTAGACATTACAAGCGAGTAGTCATTACCAAACATACAAGAGAGCAAAGAGAAAGAGTTCTAACCATTACAATTTCATCTCCGAAAATTATACATATAAGGTACATATTCATCTCCAAATACATAAGTAACTCCCAACCATACATGCTAGATACATCCATGTATCATGAGGGTACTTTAATGCAAAAAGGGAAGCACTACTACTAGGCCGCTAAGCCCTTGCCACGTATCATTCTATTCTCTGGTCCGCTCCTCGCAGTACCTGTACCCCAAAACGCACATGGGTAGAGAACTAATTGTGTCAACG
>NW_017891147.1:0-7948 GCF_001540865.1 Ananas comosus
GGGGGAGAAGAATAATTACTCCTTTCTTTCTTCCAAGGAAAAAAACATAAATACAATCACCCTTTTTCCCCAAAACCTCACCCTATCATCCTCATACTCTCCATACCAAAAGGGGTGATAGCTAATAAAAAGGGAGGTAGCTAATGCGACTAGAAGTCGGCCCTCCACCGCGATCCTCACGCTCCCCGGGGACACCCCGAACTGGAACCTTAGTAAAAATGGGGGTGAGAATAACTTCCGTTAGTTCACCGTGGGTTCGGCCGCCGACTCCGGATCTCCCCACTAGTCCAAGCGGGCACAAGTAGATATATCCGATATATAGATATAGAAAAGCTGTAAGACAGGAATAATAGTACAACTACTATGCCAATATCGTAGAGTATAGTATCATGTGTCCAATTGAAATTGGTAAGCGAACTAACCTGTCGTCTATGTCAAAGGTAAAGCATGTACCATAATTCATCGATCTTATTCACTTGTTCTTAAATATACATGGCTTATCACTGAATAGCAACAACACTATCACATCTCGAAGGTAGGAGGTCAACTCGCACAAAGTACAACGAGACAGTACTGACCGGGAAGCTATAAAAGCAAACCCTTGGGACCCAATATAGCAATCCACGTGACAAACATCCGGAGCGCACTATGCTGTAGGCTTCTTCATCACAAGATTTAGAAACAACAGACAAGAGCATGATCCAATCCTCGTAGTCGAGAATAAACCCTATCCCCCTAGGGTTACAATCATTAATAATAGTCCACCAGTTTCACATACACTACGAAATATAATACTAGTGCTATTTGTCTTTAGCTTACTATCAACTAAATGCATCTCATCAGTTTAGCTATTGACTAGACTGCCACTCGTTCTTATTAACACTAGACACACCATTGAGCCCATCTCTTTCTTGTGCACTAACTAGAAATCAACCAGATTCGACCCCAATCCTTATTCGATGACCTATATCCAAGATATACCATCGCATGCTACGATATTATTCAAGAAAGGCATAAGGAAAGGCCAATGCACAATCATCTATATATGCCAAATAATACAAATGCAGAATCGAAAGTAGCTAAGACCATAGAAGGGAGCCTGATTGCTCGCGGATGGAACCACCCACCTCTTGCGATGTCTTCAGACAATAGAAAACTTCGACGTTCGCGGTTCTGTACGCCGCTTAACTACTTCGGGGTGAAGCGAGCCCCCGAGTACCCATTGGCGATAACTCCGGCACTCGCATTCGTCGGAATCGGCAAACCGTCTTCGCCGACAACGCTTCAGAACCTAGCAATTAGGTAGCGACCCAACAAATTAGATCCAAACCCTCAGATTTGCCAAAAATCCCCAATTCTAAGTTCCTAGGGTCTCAACAACCGGGAAATCCATGGTGCGAGCTTCGATTTCGAGGCTCGAACCTTCTATTTATCCCTCAATAGGTTCCATTTGAACCAATTCTAAAACAACAAAACCCACCACCCTAAGAAATCTACTCACTGAGTGGTTTGGACTTACCTCTAAAACGAAGCTCCAAGCTTTGCCCCCTAGCTTGAAAGGAGAGAGGGGAAAAGAGACCTTCTTCTTCTTCCATTTTGACTTCTCCTTCTACTTCTTCTCTTCTTCTTTCTTTTCTTTCTTCTCCTTCTTCTTCTCCTCTCGTTTCTTCTAGAAAGAGAGAGGGAAAGAGTGCTGAAAGAGAGAAGAGAAAAGCAGCTAGAGGGAGGAGAGAGAGGGGTCCCCCACCTCTAATAAAGGCCATTTTGCAAATAGCCCCCTCAACTTTTCACCCTCTGAACCAGCCCTCTCTGGGCATTTTCGCAGTGAGGGACCGGTCCCAGCTCGGGGAGACCGGTCCCCGAAGGCTGCCATTTCGAGCAGAGGGAATTTCGCGTTCGGGAACCGGTCCTTGCCTGAGAGACCGGTCCCCGGGAGATCGGTCCTTGTCCGAGAGACCGGTTCCCGAAAGCTGAGTTTTCGGGACTTAGCCAAATTTCGGCTATTTTCGTTGGGCCAACGTTCGGGAACCGGTCCCTGCCTGCCAGGGACCGGTCTCATCAGAGACCCCCGCAGCCCAGCCTGATGGAACCGATCCCTCTCTGCCAGGGACCGGTCCTCGAGAGCATTTATGCTCCAGTGCAAGTTTTGCACTGGTGCTCCTGCGGACCCTTCCTTAATGCACTTTATGTATTATAAACACCTTCGGACTTCCCGAAGCCTACGCACTCGACGAATAGTCGATTCTAATCGAAGTCTAATCCTCGAGTTTCGAGAATTCGCTTCCTTACAGATACCATGTTAGAGACATGAGGATTGGACACTTGAGACTTAGACTACGCTTGCTTGCCATTTGTGCTCATTCGCACATGCTTATGAGAGTCGTTCCCTACAAGCCGGCGCTCCGAAGTTAGCCTACGCGACCTATGTTCGCTCGTGCGGTATTGAGAAGCCTACGGGGTCGAGTGGGACAGACACATTCCAAGAGTAGGGATGTTGGGCTACCACAGGCACTTAGGCGGCACAAGCTGGACTACCTCTAGTAGGTCCTTAATTGGAAATGGAAATCGACACGGTGTTAAGTTATTATGATCACTACTAGTCAGAGAGTAGTAGTAGGATTACTTGGACGTACTTCTAGCATAGTTGTGGATATTTGCATATTCATACATACATGTAGTATGCTAGGAGATGTTGTTTATTGCACCCTTAAATGCATTGTAGTCATGACAAAGTATCACTTTCATATCTGTATAAAGTAAAGCATGATATTACTTGTGAACATATATATCCATGACAAGATAAAGTCGCATTAGGAATACCATGTTTAATTGCAAGTCGTAGCTTAGCATCTTAATTATTATGCTTTCTAATATGAAATTTACTCATTACTATTATTGTACTTACCCTTTTCTTTTGGGGCCTAATGGTGCATAGAGCTGAGGTCAGTAATTGCCCACTGGGAACTATAAATTATAGTTCTCACGCCCTCTTTTTCTCGATGTTTTTCAGAGCCTTCCACGCTGGGTGAGGCCAGGGATCGCGGGAAGGGAGTTTCTTCGAGCTAACTTCCTTCGGGGACGAGTTGCTAGGTGGTCTACCTCTCGATTTATATTTCTTTCGCGAGAGGTTGAGAGTTTTACCAGTGTACTAGAGACCACCACTTTTGTACTTTTGAGACAGATATTGTACTACTTATGACTCCTTTTATCGTCTAGCTTTATTTCTTTACTTTGGTGTAGATGTTAGAACTTTACTCGCTCTGATATCATTAGTTGCTAGTTATTTCACTTCTTCTATTTGTTCTATTACTTGTTTTTACTTCCGCTTTTATTGTAGACGCCTCATATGTGTAGACATATGGCGGGTCTGGGCACGCTACCGGGAGGTCCTCCGCCGGTCCCGAGGCGTGACAGCACTTCTCCACAAAGCGTCCAATATCTCCTTTCATTCCCGGCCACCAATAGTGCATTTTCAACCCCTGATACATCTTGGTGCCGCCCGGGTGATCAGCATACGGAGATCTGTGTGCTTCTTGTAGAATCAATTCGCGAAGCTCTCCATCTTTCGGCACACACCATCGGTTTCTAAACCGAAGCGCACCATCGGCGTTTATACTGAAATCGCCGCCTCGACCATTCTCGATGTTTTGCCGCACCTTCTCGAGTTTTGGGTCCGCAGGTTGCAGATCTTTGATCCTCTCCAACAAGGTCGGTTGGACAACGAGTGCCATCAACTGGGCTGGAATCTCGGGAGGAACCACTTCGAGATCTAGCCGTTTCATATCCCGCCATAGGGGCGTTTGCTGGGTAATATCAAAAGCGAGATTCTTCGCCGACTTCCTACTCAGCGCATCCGCGACCACATTTGCCTTCCCGGGGTGGTAGAGAATATCGACATCATAATCCTTTAACAGCTCCAACCACCGCCGCTGACGCATATTGAGCTCCTTCTGAGTAAACAAGTACTTTAAGCTCTTGTGGTCGGTATAGATCTCACAGTGGGCACCATATAAATAGTGCCTCCACAGCTTTAAGGCGAAAATCACCGCCGCTAGCTCCAAATCATGGATGGGGTAGTTCTTCTCATAGCTCTTCAGCTGACGGGATGCGTAGGCAATCACCTTCCCGTTTTGCATCAACACACACCCCAACCCAAGATAGGAGGCATCACTATAGACCACGAAGTCTTCGCCCTGCACCGGTAGAGCGAGCACCGGAGTCGAAGTCAATCTTTGCTTCAACTCTTTGAAACTCCGGTCGCATTCTTCGCTCCAAACGAACTTGGTGCCTTTCTGGGTCAGACGAGTAAGTGGAATCACTATCTTTGAAAAGCCTTCCACAAACCGCCTATAGTAGCCCGCTAAGCCCACGAAGCTTCGAACCTCCGTGACATTCGTCGGGCGCGGCCAATCCTTGATTGCCTCAACTTTCCTCGGGTCTACAGAAACTCCACCCGCGGAAATTACATGCCCTAGAAATGCGACTTCTCGGAGCCAGAAGTCACACTTCTTCAACTTAGCATATAGCTTCTCCTCCCGAAGGACTTGAAGCACTATTCTCAAATGCTCGGCATGTTCCTCGTCGCTACGAGAATAGACCAATATGTCGTCTATGAAGACCACGACAAATCGATCCAAGAACTTCCTGAAGACACGGTTCATCAAATCCATAAATGCCGCTGGGGCATTTGTGAGCCCAAATGGCATGACCGTGAATTCGTAATGTCCATACCGCGTACGAAATGCGGTCTTCTGCACGTCCTCCGGCTTGATCTTCAATTGGTGGTAGCCGGATTGCAAGTCTATCTTCGAGTACACACACGACCCTTGCAACTGATCGAACAAGTCATCGATTCGGGGTAGTGGGTACTTATTCTTGATCGTGACTCTGTTCAATTCTCGGTAGTCCACGCAGAGTCGAAACGATCCGTCCTTCTTCCGTACAAACAACACCGGGGCTCCCCACGGTGATACACTTGGCCGGATAAATTGCTTGTCGAGGAGGTCTTGCAGTTGACTCCTCAACTCCTTTAATTCTGCCGGCGCCATGCGGTACGGAGCCTTCGAGATCGGTGCGGTGCCGGGAATCAAGTCTATGACGAACTCGATCTCCCGATCCGGCGGTATCCCCGGCAACTCCGCGGGAAACACATCCGGGAACTCCCGCACCACCGATAGCTCTTCCAATGTTGGAGCTACTCGTTCCACTTCCACAACAGTTGCCAAAAATGCTGCACAACCGTTGCTCACCAACTTTCTTGCCCTTGTCGCCGACACCGTCGCGACGAAGCACGAGCTCTGGCAAGCTTGATAGGTGAATTCTTCTTGTCCTGGCTCACGGAACGTGATCACCCTGCTCTTGCAGTCGATCGTTGCATGATACTTCGAAAGCCAGTCTATACCCAATATGACATCGTACGCCTCTAGTTTCGTGAGTTCCAACGTCCGGATTGGCATAATCCATTCGCCTATTTGCACCGGACACGAGGCGCACTCCGAGTAGGTATTAAATGTCGACCCAGGGCCCTCTACTCGCCACTTGTCACTCGCTTCTATATGTATGCCATGCATGCGTGCGAATGATCTACTTATGAATGAATGCGTGGCTCCTGTATCAAATAAAGCCCTGGAGCGAACTCCGTTAATTAAAACCATACCTGCCACAAGGCGATGCTCCTCCGCCTCCGCAGGTTCCTCAGCTTGGACCTGAGCGGCGAATACCCGTCCGCTCGGGGCCGATCGCGCCACCTCAGGTTGACGTGACATCATCGCGCGTCCAGTCGACGCGGCCGTCGGTGGAGCTCCTCCATAGTGAGCCGGAATCGCCGGCGCCGATGCAATCGAAAGGGCAGGTGAGGCTCCTCCTCCCGGGCAATCTCGAATGAAGTGTCCCGGCTGCCCACATTTGTAGCACTTGCCCCGGCCTTGTTCACAGCGCGAGACCGGGTGGTCTCCGCCGCATATCATGCATCGCCGCACTCCACCGCTCTTCTGTTGAGTGCGCGCATACTTCGGGGGCTTCTTGTAACGTGTCTGTCCCCCCGAACTTCTGCCGCCTTGGCGTTTCTTGTCTTTATCCTTGGATTCCGCCAAAAGCTCACGCTTCTCCCGAACGTGGGCGTCTCCGTGCTCCGCCCATAGCGCTCGATCAAAGACCTCCGCAAAGGTCGCGAGCTTAAGTATTTGTACGGCCTTGTAGATTCCCGACCCAAGTCCTCGCAAGAACCACTTGGCCCGGTCCCAATCATCCTTGACAACATCCGGGACACAATCTATGATGTGGGAGAATTCTTGTTCATACTCTGCCACCGAGCGGTCCCCCTGCTCCAACTTACGGAATTTCTCCTTGAGCTTCCGCTTCAGTGTATCAGGGAAATAGTTGGCGAACATCTCCCGCTTGAATTCCTCCCACAACATCGGCAGAAGGCCGGGAAGCCGATCCCGTTTAACGCGCTTCCACCATACCTTCGCCGCCTTCTCAAACAATGGGTGGCGAGGTAGACTTTATCCCTCTCCAAGGTACGCAAATCATCGAAGAGGGTTTCCATCGAGTCAATCCAAGACTCGACCATCTCCGGTTCCACGTTCTCGCCCTCGAAAGTTGGCGGATGGAACTTGTTGAACTTGATAAGAGCCGCCAACGCGCGCTCTCCTTCCACCTCTTCGGCCGACACATCGGGTGTAGCCGATCCCGATGCCGCCTGTGGTGCGATCGCTGGCGGTGGGCGTGCCGTCACTAGAACCGCCGCTATACCCTCACCCTCCGCCACCTCAGGTACAGGGTCGAGGGCGCGGGCGGACCACCGCCCTCAGCCACTGTCGCGGGCGCTGCCGCGAGCTGCCGCTCCATAAGCTCCTGGAGCCTCTCGAATCGGGTCTCCTGGCGCTGCACCACATTAGTCAACGCGGTCACTTGCGCCTGCAGCCGATCCATCATGCTCGGCTCCGTCTGCTCGGGCACCTCGGGTGGCGGTGCCGGAGTGGATCTCGTACTTGGGCGTCTCTTCGGTGCCATAGCTCCTGAAACGCAACCACTTGGTTAATCACTTTAACCAACTTCCTCGTCGGAATCACGACACACGACGACTGAACAACAAAATTGGGCGGAAGCACACAAGCGTACTCATCCTAGGCTCTTGGCATCATGTAGTCGGCCGCCGACACAACCACCTCAAGTCAAGAACTCATACAACTCGAATCCGTCTCTAATCACAACTAGAGACCTATACCAACTGCGACCCAATCGATTTAACCTCCGCCATCGCTATAGGTTCACGTTCCGCTCACGCACCTATAACCTTAAAGCTTGCCAACCTAGGGTCTCCTAGGTCATCATAGACTCTCTTTACTTGCTCTTATTGCTCTGATACCACAAAAGACTGTCACGCCCCGCCCCGAAATCACTACCAATTTGGCACGATTCGGCCGCGGCGACGGACCGCCGAATGGACAACACCTCCCTTGTCCGCCCAAGGCTCAACGACAGGAATGTGTACAAGAATTTACTCAGGACTTTAAATTCTAAACATACACATTCAACGAGGGCACAAACAGTGCCAACAACAAGAAGAGCAGGTAATCCACAAGATATACGAGTGAAATAAAGAGAGTACTTTACTAACTATTACAATAGTTGCATTCTTTACATCATTTTTCATCCAAAATACATAGCTCTCCAAATCCTCACCTACAATAAATCTCTCTCTATACATAGGTGACTAATGCAAAAGGGAAAGCTACTATACTACCACGGTCTCACTGGTCGGGCGCGACGCCCTTGCCGCGGTCCTCTCTCTGCAGCCCTGAACCTACCACTGGAAATAGAGTGGGGTGAGAACTATCTTCCATAGTTCCTGGTAAATATGGATTTCTATTTGAAGTGGGGTGAGCCCTTTCTCCATCACACCTTCATTTCAACATCTCTCTCACTCACTTTCTCTCTTGCTCTC
>NW_017891147.1:9151-24163 GCF_001540865.1 Ananas comosus
TTGTAGAGAGATCATTGCCCATTCGGAATATAGGATTCGGAATTTGTTAACATGTTAGCACGCCTTTTTTATATGATAGATGCATTCGATATTTATGAATTATGGCATTGAGTAAGCATATGTTTTTACTACTGCATTTACAGCTTTCATGATACATATCTATCTATCTATCTATCATTGTTGTTACTTGTGCCACTTGAGAGGCTAGTGGGGAGATCGGCCAGACAGTCTGGCTCGGCCGAGGCCCACTGTAAAAGCCCCTCAACTTTCACTCCTGTGCACTGCCCTCACTGGGCAGTTTTCGCGCGGAGGGACCGGTCTCCCCGACTTGGGACCGGTCCCCGAGAGCTTCCCTCGCGCGCACGCGTTCGGGAACCGGTCTTTCCCCGGGAGACCGGTCCTCGGGAGACCGGTCTTCGCCTGAGAGACCGGTCCCCGAGAGCTCGATTTTCAAGACTTAGCCAATTTTTTGGCAATTCTCACTGGGACCACGTTCGGGAACCGGTCCCTCCCTGCCAGGGACCGGTTGCATCACGCAACCCCGCTACACCCAGCCAGGGGAACCGGTCTCTCACCTCCAGAGACCGGTCCCCGAGAGTAATCTTAGCCCAATGATGCAGTTTGCATCATTTGCTCTCGCGGACTCAACTCCAAAGCACTTTTTGTGTTTGGGATGTTCTCAACTCCCACAAAGGGTATACTTTCGACAATTAGTCGATCCTGGATGAAGTACAATCCTCGTATTTCGAGAATTCGCTTCCTTACACAAGGTCGATGCCAGAGGAGCTGAGTGGGGAGCCCGAGCGATCCGGAGCCAGTGGCGACGGAGAGCTTAGGGAACAAATGGCCGTGCTTATTGGAGTAGTGCGGCAACAAGCGGAGTCTGTCCAACGCCAAGGGGAGCAGATTCAATGGCTCCAGGAGGTCTTGGAGCATCAACAGTCGGCGGTGGCCCAAGTAGGCGTGGAGCCACCTGTGCCCCCTGCGGTAGTGCCGAGTGTTGTTGAGGGAGCGGCGGCAGCAGCGGCTGTTCCAGTTACGGTAGTACCTGCCGGATCGGGAACCTCAGATCCCGATGGTGCGGCGGTAGAGGCGGAACGAGAGCGCACGTTGGCGGCTCTCATTCGGTTCAAGAAGTTCGACCCACCTACCTTTGAGGGTGGAATGGTAGAGCCAGCGATTGTGGAGTCGTGGATCGACTCGATAGAGACCCTATTCGAGGACCTTAATACCTCGGAGAAGGACAAAGTATATCTCGCCACCCATTGTCTAGGGAAGGCGGCGATAGTGTGGTGGAAATGAGTGAAGCGGGATCGACCTACCGATCTTCCGCTTATGCTATGGGAGGAGTTCAAGAGAGCGGTATTCGCGAACTACTTCTCCGACACGGTGAAGCGGAAGTTGCAAAAGAAGTTCCGCAAGTTGAGACAGGGCGATCGATCGGTGGGAGAGTATGAGCAAGAATTCTCTCACATCATCGACTGTGTTCCTGATGTTGTTCGTGATGATCGGGACCGGGCGGATTAGTTCTTACGAGGACTCCAACCCCGGATTTATGAGAAGGTGCAAATTTTGAAGCTGTCGACCTTTGCGAAGGTCTTTGATAGAGCTTTGTGGGCGGAGCACGGTAGCGCCCATGTACGTGAAGAAAGAGAAGCTATGGCCGAGTCTAAGGATAAATGCAAGAAGAGAGCGGCGGGCGGTGCCGAGGGCCTGCCAAATGCTAAGAAACCCCCTCGGTATCCCCGACAGCAGGCGAGGAATTGGAGACCACCTCGATGTGTTATTTGTGGTGGTGAGCACAAGGTGTCGACTTGCCCGCAGCACGACGGCAAGTGTTTCAAGTGCGGCCAACCCGGACATCTTATCCGGGAGTGCCCGACATGGACGTCGTCTGTGCCAACGGCGGCATCAGCACCGTCTACCCCGAGACAGCTTGCGGGGTTACCACCAGCGATGTCGGCTGGGCGCGCGTCATCACCGCGTCAGCCGAAGGGATCGAGAGCGCCTAGCGGCCGAGTCTTTGCCGCTCAGGTGGAGGAGCAACAACCTGCAGCACCCGACGACATTATGGCAGGTATAATTGTGATTAAAGGCACTAGAGTTAGAGCCGTATTTGATACAGGCGCATCTCATTCATTCATTAGCACATCATTTGCTAAAACACATGGCATAGAGATGGTATATAACGAGGACTATTGGTGGGTGAACACCCCAGAACATTCGTTCAGTGTCCACAATGAGTGTTTGGCGTGTCCAGTGCAAATAGGCGATTGGATTATGCCGATTGATCTGCTAGTGCTAGATCAGATGTGGGGATTCGATGTTATCTTGGGGACCAATTGGCTCTCTAAGTACGGGCTAACAAGGAGCTCGTGGCGAGAGATGTCAAGGACGTGAGCTCCGCTATCGCTCAGGCGGAGAAGCTGCTGGAGTATGACAAGCCAGACTTCGCTCGTGGCAAACCACCTAAGGCGGGCAAGGCCAAGGGTGGGGGAGACCGCCGCGAGCAGCGTGATCAGAAGGGCCAAGAGCGAAAAGGCCCTCAGCAGAAGAAGAAGACGATCTCTTGCTATGTCTGCGGGGGTGATTTCATCCTGTCTTTCATGCTAGTTGCCTGCGGCCCTACCATGAAGATGCTGAGGATCCTAGCAGGGGCGTGTCGCAGGGCGCTCCCGCCACCATGACCACTGCCATCGACAAGGAGGTCGAAGCCTTGCTGGATACTCGCACCATTCGGCGTCGCGGAGTCCCGAGAGGCAAGCTGGGAGAAGGCCGACACTCTCTGGAAGTATCAGAAGCTGATCGATGACTTCCAACACCAGCGCGCGACGAGGGCGTCTGCGCAATAGGTGGGGGAGGTTGTCACGACTTAAAGATTTTCTCCGAGATTTTCCTTTGCAATCACCCAAACTCCAAAGCGGATATCTGTCGAAGGTTTTGCCTGGATCTTCTAGAAGCTTCTACGCGGATCTCGAGACTGATGGTGCGGATACTGGAGGGTCAAGAGTCCCTTAGAGTTTCTAGGATAATAAATGTATGACTCTTAGAGTTTCTATGCTTATTTATTAAGACTCTTGGGAGACCGTAGCCTATTTATTGGCCTCCCCTTTTGACTTGTAGTTTCATGCCATTTGGCATCTTATCATTTGCTTTATAGGTGGCGAGTTGTAACATACCACATCCCTCGTAAATAGTGCCGAGTTCCGTCGAAACGAGCGGACCGCGGAGATGAATGAGTTTGAGTGGTCCCTGAGCACATTAGAGTCCATAAGTGAGGCTAAAAGGGACCCGAGAGAGTAATCTGGAAATCTGGCTAAGTTCCAGATTTTGTGCTCTCGGGGACCGGTCCCTGAAGGAGAGACCGATCCCCGTACGCGTAGCCTGCCAGGAAGTCCTGAGGCAACCGATCCCTGGTGGTGAGACCGGTCCTCGGGAGATCGGTCCCTGAAGGGGCAGACCGGTCCCTCGCTGCGCAACAGCCGAAAAACTCGAAAATTTGGCTAAGTCCTGGGAAACCCCTGTTCGGGAACCGGTCCCTGGTCGGGGAGACCGGTCCCCGAAGGCGAAAAATGCCCAGTCTGGGCAGATCAGGGGAAATAAATGGAGGGGCTTAAGTGCAATTGTTACAACACCATATATGGCCCATCCTCTCTCTCCCACAGCCATTTTTACCCTTCTCTCCCTTTTCCTCTCTTTTTCTCTCTAGAACTCTTGCTCTAGGGCTTGGAGAAGAAGAAGAAGAAGCAAGAGAAGGTGGATTTGGAGGCTTTGGTGGGTTCTACAAGCTCTCCTACAATAAGGACTTCGAGTAGCTTGGGCTAAGGTGAGTTTTTGGTAGAAATGAGTTTAGGGCTTGGTTTTGATCCCTAAGTTTTGGAGCTTTGGGTTGTTTTTGGCCATGGGAGCCTTCTATATGCCTTGAACTCTATGGAACCCATGAGAGCTCAAGTGCTCTCATGGTGGTTGGGTAGGGTTTGCCATAGAAGCCCTAGGGTTGGTTCCAAGGGTCTAGAAACGTTACTAAGATGCTTCTTAGATGATCCTAAGCTATTGTTTGCTTAGGGTTGGGATCGATTCATAGAGAAACCCTAAATGACATTGTTAGGGCTTGGAAATTGGGGCTTTTGCCCTAGGATTTTTCGGGGACGAATTGACCCCGTGGAAACCTAATTGGGGGTGCCCTAAACACATTGGGCAACTCCGTTTAACATTACGAAAATGTTAGAGTATAGTTCATGTACAAAAGGCCTGATATGGCACCGTTTTGATTATAGGGCGCGGAGGCGGCATTTGTAAAAATCCGGGAGTCGTCATATACTACACGCACACAATTATTAGAGGTGGGGGGTGCACGCCGGAATCGTTGGATTCCCTTCTATGTCTGTTTTCTCTATTTTTGAGCATATACGTTTATATATATACCCATTCATGTATAGTAGGGTAATTACATGTGGAACTTGGTTTGACTTCATTTATATGCTTCTAACGTAGTTGAACATAGAGGATGATAGAACCAAAATGGACATGTGTGATTGGACCCTCAAGTTGTGTGAATGTGAGATTGGACTTGGACAATAGAAAACAAGGGTGACATTGACATAGAAACAAGATTTGCATTGAGAGATGAACCGTTAAATATAGTTTAACCAATTATGACATCGTCAAAGGTAAAGCCTTGAGAGTGGCAAGAATGAATAGGTAGAGACCTATCGTGACATTGGCATTGTGACTAGTGGCTATGAGTCCTCAAGTTGAGGATTAGATCGATACTCACATTTCGTCTTGGCTTGAGGGAGGTCGCTCCCCCTCGAGCGGTGCGCTCCGGAGTTGGTCACCACTGGGCGTGGTAAAGTCCCACCAGTTGACGGTCCCTAGGGAGGTTCGAGTCCCCCGTTATTAAGGGATTTTGGGTTGTGAGTTATTGGGGTTAACAGAGTTAACCGGTAAGATTGGGTAAGAGCCAAAGTTTGATTATGATTGGAGCATGCATGCATTTCCATTATCGCATTGAAATTATATATCTACTGACTTCTTTCTTGCAGGCATAGTATTAGTTGCATTAGTAATGGTTACTTTTCTTCCTTTGAAATACTTATGCCTGGATGGACCTAGTGGGTAAGTCGGCGAGGTCGGATGCCGAGCCCACTGGGAACTTCGTTGTAGTTCTCACACCACTAACCCTACAGGTCCTAGCACGAGCGGGGCGGCGGAGGACCGAGGTAAGGGTTTGGCGCCGTAGGTAGCGGCCACCGGGACTTTATAGCATTTTGTAGTCATTCCCTTTTGTTATACATGTATCAACTTTATTCTGTTGATTTAGGAATGTAAAGTGTAAACAGTCATGTATTTGGAGGATGACTAAATGTAAAAAGATATGATGCAAGAATGTAATAGATTTACTTGAATTTGGTTTAAATGCTAATCAAATATCATGTATGTTGCTTAATTAGCTTAGAGCTTTCGCTTTCGTTGTTGCTTGCCCTCGTGCAAGCCTTGTATTATATATGCAAATCTCTTGTTGATTGCCTATTTATACATGTTGTTAGAGCCTTGGGCGGACAGGGGAGGCTCTGTCCGTTCGGCGTCTGTTGACGTGACCCGAACCCAACCGAATTGGCGGGGATTGGGGCGTGACACGAGTGGTCTATATAAGGTTGTGGCCTCCACGTCTCTCATTAGGAAGAATCCTCATTTGTACTCACTACTTCAAAGTAATAGAAGAACTTTCTTCATCTCTCTCTTGCTATTAGTCTTAGGGCGAGGAGGTCCCGACTCATCAAGTAGAGAGGAAGTCTAGGGTGAGTAGGTCCTGACTTGGCGAAGTAGAGAGGAAGGCTTGCCCATCTTCAAGCAGGAAGTGGGCGCCGCACGGGCTTTTGCGAGCAAATTCGTTTAGTCCGTGACAGTTGGGATAGTAGTCTCCTAGGGTTGAGTGGGTGGTTTGTTGAATAGTATAATCTAAGAGGTGGAAATGATCAAAGAGTAGATATAACTGCAGAAAACTCGATAGTACCAAGAGCTTGGTACTATCGATAGTATAGTAGCCGATCTCTCTCTCTCTCTCTCTCTCTCTCTCTCTCTCTCTGTANGTTGAGCTGGAATGCTATCAGTAGCAAACAGACTCCATTGCCACCTATTTGTTTTTTATAGTTGAGCTTCCAAATCGACGATCGGTACCATTGAATATAATCTATAACACTTGAAGTATTTAGAAGCTAAATTTCAAATCCTTTCAACATCATTGACTTAGGGCATGTTTGTTTGGGTGGACGTGGGGTGGAAGTGGAGAGGAGGGAAGTCGTTTTCGCCCTAAACGACCACTTCTGTTATTTGGTTCGCCGTAAAAAAGTTACGGTCGACACTCGAGTTAACCTCAAACGGCGTAACTGACTTCGCCTTATCGTGGGCCGAAGTGAATTACAGTGAAAAGAGGTGAAAAAATAATAAAATAATACAATAAATAAAGCTAGTTATATTTAAATATATTTAATTATGTTACTAATTTTTTTACTTAGTTAATATATCTAAAATATGATAAAATTGATTAGTTAAGTTTTAATATTTTTTTATTTCGTTTGTACATTTAAAATATGATAAAAATTGATTATAATTATTAATATCTTTTTACTTTATAATTTTATTATTGTATTACTATAATTTATGTATAAAAAAATAATTTAGTTGTTTTAAATTAAATTTTAATTATATAAAAATATAATTATATTATTTTTATTTATTAAAATATTTATTATTTATATATAAATTATAGTTTTACNTATTAATATTTTTTTACTTTATAATTTTATTATTGTATTACTATAATTTATGTATAAAAAAATAATTTAGTTGTTTTAAATTAAATTTTAATTATATAAAAATATAATTATATTATTTTTATTTATTAAAATATTTATTATTTATATATAAATTATAGTTTTATATTATACACTTCCTACCGAACAAACAGCTGAACTGATGGAACTTCACTTTCATAACTACGAAACAAATAGCAGGGAAGTAGTTTTCACCGAACTCCAGTTCAACCTAAAGTCCACTTCAACCCAAAGTCCAGTTTCGGTGAGACAAACATGCCTTTAAAGATCAAAAGGATTCACATTATATAATTTTAATGGTCAGGTGTTTTCTCATTTAACGCCGTAAAGATATGCACATCAATTGAATTTTGGTTCGAAAATTCTTTAAACTATTTTAAAACAAGATCTATACTTTTGATTTTGATTACAAGATTCCTATCATCACTTTTTTAAAGGATATTCATTTTCGGCTGTTCATTTTTTTGTCCACTTGATGGATAAGCGAATAATATCGAAAAAAGATGAAATCTGGTTTCTAGATGTGTCAAGTGGTATAGATCATATACAACGGTGCCGATTGTCGATTTGGAGGCTCTATTATCGAAAACAAAATAGGTGGCAACGGTACCCATTTGCTATTGATAACGTTCCAGCTCAACTTATATAGGGTTGAGCATATATAGAGTCCACCTGGGGTGCTTCTAATAGCATCAAGCGCTTAGTGTAATAGGTTGAAATTTGATTAGAGGCTAATTGTGATCAAAGTGGTCACAATAATGCTAAAATGGAAATGAAGTGTTTCTGAATTTAATTAGTAGCTTGAGAACAGCAAGTGACAGGTTTTGGAAATTTGAGAATAGATAAGAATGGAATTGGAGTGGCTAAAGACCTCCAATTGCTATTGCTACTCTAAAGCTGAAATTTTTAGTCGATTTGGTCAAAATGATCAAATTAATACAAAATTGAAAATTAATTGCTTTCAAATTAATTTGATAACTTGTGGAAGTGTGTTAGTACGTCTTGGAAGTGTTTAAGTGGTCTCGGAATGAATTAGATGCGTGACAAAGGCTTCAAATTGCTGCTGCCAGGTTCTGGTTAGTGCAGGGACTGCATTGTAAGTCTGCAGGGACTAAACTGCGAACTATAGGGACTGAATTGTAAACCTGTAGGTTACAATGCAATTTCAGCATTTAGGAGGGTTAAGTAGCAATTTTTCAGTCTTATCCCTTAATCCCAGTTAATCTGAAGGTGAACACGTATTGGAACACCCCTCCACCAGCTTGTTCTTATCCCTTTTTCTCCTCTCTTTTTCTCTCAGCCTTAGGAGCAGAGTAGTGAAGAAAAGGCTTCAGGGAGTTGAATTGTTGCTGTTGGAGGTAAGCAAAACCTGGTGGGAGTTGCAAGAAAGGTCATTGAAGCTGAGAATAACCAGAGAAAGTACTTAATCGAGGTAAGCTTAATTGATATTTGATTGTAACCAAGTTAGTTACCTTAGAGAAGATATTGATGAAGACTTCATTGCTGTCAGAACTAGTAACTTGGTGAATTAATGGGCTGAGTAGAGCTACCTTGTGGAGCCCTTGAGGATCTGAGCTGAGAGAGTGGTAGCAGCACTGGACCTTTTGCAAATTGCGAGTTCGAGTGTTCGATTTGTATTCCGAACTTTCCACACTTGTGGAGGGCCGTCGATGGTATCCCGGCCTAAAAGTTCGATCTCGAGAGTTTCGGTAGAGTCCTGAGAGTTTTTACTCTCAGGGACCGGTCCCTGATAGAAAAACCGGTCCCCTATGAACAGTGTTGCGCAGCCGGCGAGGCACCGTCCCTAGCAGTCGAGACCGGTCCCCGACGGCGTCTGCGCGGGGAGAGACGGTCCCGCGCAGGGAGAGACCGGTTCCCGAACGTTGGATTTTCGGGGCAGCTGAGAGACCGGTCCCAGGTCGGGGAGACCAGTCCCTCTGGGCGAAACTGCCCAACGGGCTGATGTGATTTTGGATTTTGAGGGCTTATTAGGATTTTGTTACTCTTAGAGCCTATAGAGAGCCTTTCTTCTCTCTCTTTCCCTCATTTCTCTCAACCCTTTCATTCTAGAGAGAGAAGAAGAGAGGGAGAGAGAAGAAGAAGAAGAGAAGGAGCTTGCTTGGAGGCTTTGGAGCATCATCTTCTTCCCACTTTTCTCACCTTGGTGCTTCGAGCTTGCGTTGGAGCTTTGTGGAGGAGGAAACTTCAATCCTATTTGGTTTTGAGCTTGATTGAAGCTCCTCTTGAGGTTGGTAGCATGTAATCCCTATTTGATACATGTTTTCCTAGTTTTACTAGATAAAACCCTAGATTTTGGGATTTAGGGTTATTTTGGGGTTTTGGATTTGAGGGTTTTGAGACCGAATTGATGGTTTGGAACCTTTATTTAGGTTGGATTGAAAACTCTAACTCCTATTTGGAGCTAGAGAGAGAATTTCTTCACCTAGGTGAGTTTTTCTCCATCTAGCCTATGTTGCTTATTGATTGAGTTTAGGGTGAATCGTAGGGTTCGTTTGACCCTTGTTCCTACATTTTAGGGTGCTAGGAGCTAGTGGGCATCTTCGTCGGAGCTTGTGAAAGTTGCAAGAGTTTCGGTGGTTTTGACTTCATGAAAATAGGCAAAATGGCCCCCATGCCTTCTAAACTTTTTCGTAAAGTATTTTTGAATGCAAATTCATGCTAAATATGATTTATGTGAATTTTAGAACACTTAACATGCATGCCTCATATATCGAAAATTTGTACTCCATATAGGAAATATATGTGTAGATTGCATGCATTGTGATATGCTTGGTTTTGCAAGTTGAGAACATGTCTCCATGCTAGAGTTGAGTGAATATGCATCATGAACATATTAATGCCGTGCTTGGAACTCGTTGAACAAAGTGTCATCAAGGGGCACTTGAAACTAGTAAACTATTAAAACTGCAACATAGAGACATGATGATAGCTACTACTATATCGCTACATTCCATGTTAGAGACAGTGATGACATAGAGATAGGCCATTGAGATACTTGATATATTCCATGTTGTTTAGACATGAGGACTTGTTCTTGAGAACGGACCATTGCTTGCTTGCCATTGTGCTCATTCGCACATGCTTGTGAGGGTCGCTCCCTACAAGCCGGCACTCCGGAGATAGCCATCGCGACATATGCTCGCCCGTGCGGGATTGGGCGCCGAAGTGGATTGCCGTGGGGAGGCTCATCCCTAAGTGGGATGTTGACTACCACGGGGGCCATAGCCACGGCGCAGACCAGACAGCCTTCGGGTGGGTCTTATATGATTGGGACTTAGTGACAGGACGTGTTATGTGAACTTTAAAACTATTAAAGTGGACTTGGACTAGAATAGTAAACAATGACACCTTTGCTATTTCTGCGTTGAGGACATCGGATTAGTTGCATTTCTATGCTTATGCATGTCATATACACCCATGTACATTCATGATATTGTTGCTCTATTACATATGCAATTCATGCTAAGTAGCGACTGTATGTTACAGTAGGTTACGTTTTACTTACCTTTCGCTTTACTTTATTGTTTGTCACTAACATCTTTTGTAGCTTTGGGCCTCGTGGTGCATTCACTGAAGTCAGTAATTGCCCACTGGGAACTATTTTTAATAGTTCTCACGCCCCTGTTTTATGGTTTACTTTTCAGAGCCTTCGGCACCGGCGGAGGCACGGGATCGCGGCAAGGGGATCGCTTAGCTAGCTAGCGAGGAGCGGTACTTTGCCTAGGTGGTTTACTCTTTCTTTTGTAGTTGAGAGAGTGAGAGGTTTTTGTATCCATGTATAGAGACCACCTATGTATCTACCTATAGCACTTGTATCTGGGTTTTCCTTGTATCACTTTATGTTTTATTTAGTGGAATTACAGTTTTATCCTTATCCCTGGTTGTAGCATTTAGGCATTTATTATGCTCTGATACTCCTAGATGTCTTTTTTTTATTGCTTTGTTTATTGTTGTTTTTAGACGCCTTGTACGTTTTAGACGTATGGCGGGTCTGGGCACGCGCCGGGCGGGCTTCCGCTGGGTCCCGGAGCGTGACAGATTAATTTGGTATCAGAGCCTAGGGTTGAGTCTTAGTGGACCTAGCAAACCTTAGGCCGGTTGGACTATAGGAAATAGGCTCGTGAGAGACGAGGTCTATTCGACTTGTGAGCGAAAGTATCATGATTGGGTATTATGATAACTCTAAAAAGTTAGAGTTGATTGGAGTGTTTGGCTTCTAACTTCACGGATGGTTACGTTCGCGGCCGACAACGTAACATCGGGAGTTAGTAGTGTAGAACACTTCTTTACTTTCGCATGATTTGGGGTTGTTTTTTGAGCGGGGATGCGATAGCGTGAGTATTTCTAACTTACGCTTTTATGATGTTGTAGTGACGATGCCGATTACTCGCTCCCAATCTGCCGGGGCGGAAAATGCGGCAAACTTCGAGGAGGTCGAGACCTCCGCTACCTCCGGATCGAGCGAAGTCCGTGAGTTGAGGGGCCAGCTTGCGGCCCTCACTGATTTGGTCACTCAGCAGGCGGAGGCGGCCCGACAGCAGACCGAGGCGGCGCGCCGATAGGAGGCGCGGATGAAGCGTCTGGAGGACTTGCTCCTACAGCAGGCGGCAGCTTCTAGGGAGACTCAGGCCCCTACACCGCCAGCACCAGTTGTGGACGTTGCACCGAGAGCGCCGTCCCCCGCGCCCTGTTCTTCGCGTGCGGAGCCTGTGGTCGCACCCTAGGAGGAGGTTTTGGTAGCACCGCCTGTGCAGAGGCCCCCGGTTGGAGCTACATTCCCTACTTTGGTGGAGGGGGCGGAACGAGACAGACTGATGGAGCGCCTCAACGAGTTCAGGAGGTGCAGCCCCCGAGTCTTCGACGGCGAGAAAGTCGACCACTGGATCGTGGAGAAGTGGTTGATGCATATGGAGAAGCTCTTCCGCGACACCTTCGTGGAGGAGAGGGACAGAGTTTGGCTCGCCACTCACCACTTGGACGGCGAGGCCTACCGCTGGTGGTTGGACTTTCAGGAGCACCCCAGCACTGACTTGGCATCTATCACTTGGACGAGGTTCAAGGAGCTTCTTCTGGCGCACTACTTCCCGACCAGCGTCAAGAGGAAGATGGAACAGGATTTGCGCAGCTTGCGCCAGGGTGACAGGACCGTAGCCGAGTACGAGAGGGAGTTTTCTCGGCTTCTGCATTGCGTGCCCTTCGTCGTGCGGGACGACGAGGACAAGGCCCGCATCTTCGAGCGAGGGTTGCGACCGTCGATCTTCCGGTTTGTGCAATCCTCTAACCTCCAAACCTACCGGGAGGTGGTGGATCGCGCGCTCATCGTGGAGAGCGGCGCGCAGAGGTCCAGGAGCAGCGAGAGGCTAGGGACAAAGGGAAGGCCAAGAGGCCTGCGGCTGAGGGTGCGAGTCAGACGCACTCTAGGAGGCCGCCGAAGCATCCGAGGAGCCAGCAGTATGGACGTGGCTCAGCAGTGCATCGAGGAGGATCCGATCGGCGCCGGCCTTCCCCGTGCGTGATCTGCGGTGGTCCCCATTACCCACCGCAGTGTCCACAGCGGGCGGGCAGGTGTTTCCGGTGTGGCCAGGAGGGCCACGTGCGTACCGAGTGCCCGAGAGGTTCTTCACCGGCACCGTCGACTGCATCGGCACCGGCTCTACCAGCCGTTAGCCACGGGACTCCGTCGACACAGTACCAGCCTGGGCGGCCACCCGTCCAGCGCCAGAGCGAGGGATCTCGACAGGCCCCGAGTGGACGCATGTACGCCGCTCAGACCGAGGAGGCGGCAACAGCCGAGGATGTGGTTGCAGGTATCGTTTTACTTGATGGCATTAGAGTTCGTGCTTTTTTTGATACCGTTGCATCGCATTCATTCATAGATCGGCTGTTTGCCGAGTTGCATGGCATTCCTTTGGTTTTCTTGTTGCATACGGGACATGTTGTTGTACCCGACCACATTTTGGATGTTAGAGAGTATAGCCCCAGTTGCCCTATTTGGGTAGGAGATTGGATTATGCCTATAGATTTGCTAGCTTTGCGCAAGCTGGGAAATTTCGATGTGGTCTTGGGCATGGATTGGTTGACCAAGTATTATGCCACGATTGATTGCAAGAATCGCACGGTTACTTTTAGAGAATCTGGGCAGACTGAGGTGGTATTTAGTGGATGCCGGAGTTCGCTGTTTGCTATGACGATCAGCTCGCCTCGAGCTAGGCAGCTGATCAGCAGAGGCTGTGTAGCCTATTTGGCTAGTGTTGTGTTGAGGGGCGGGGATGACACCCCTAGGATCGAGGACATCCCGGTGGTGCGGGAGTTCCAGGATGTGTTTCCAGCTGAGCTACCGAGTATGCCTCCTGATAGGGAGATTGAGTTTGTGGTAGATCTCGTCCCTGGGACTACCCCAATCTCAAAGGCACCCTATAGGATGGCACCGGCAGAACTGAGGAGCTGAGGGCACAGCTGCAAGATTTGATGGATAAAGGCTTCATTCGACCGAGCATCTCGCCTTGGGGAGCACCAGTTTTGTTCGTCAAGAAGAAAGACGGATCACTTCGCCTTCATGAACTCAACAAAGTCACAATCAAGAACAAGTATCTGTTGCCAAGGATCGACGACTTGTTTGATCAGCTTCAGGGATCGTGTGTGTATTCCAAGATAGACTTACAGTCGGGATACCACCAATTGAAGATCAAACCCGCGGATGTATCGAAGACGACTTTTAGAACACGGTATGGACATTATGAGTTCACAGTTATGCCGTTTGGGCTTACTAATGCCCCGGCAGCTTTTATGGATCTGATGAACCGTGTTTTCAAGCCTTATCTAGACAGGTTCGTCGTGGTGTTCATCGACGATATTTTGGTCTACTCTCGAAGTGATGCAGATCACGAGGAACGAAACATTGAGATTGTACTCCAAGTACTCGGGAAAAGACTTTATCCAATTGAAGAAATGTATATTTTGGCTTCGAGAGTAGCTTTCCTGGACACTGATTCGGGATCGGGTATAGCCGTGGATCCTAAGAGATTGAAGCAATCAAGGATTGGCCGAGACCGCGAGCCTCACGAGATACAAGAGCTCCTTGGATTGCCGGTTACTACCGGAGATTGTAGAGGGGTTGCTAAAGCTGTCTACTCCCTCACGAGGCTCCAAGCACAAAGGAGTCAGTTCATTTGGAACGACGCGTGCGAGCGAAGCTTCCAAGAGTGAAGCAAGAGATTGACGACCGCCCCGATCTTGACCCTAAGCAGTAGCTAAGAAGGGTAGTGGTTTAAGTGATGCTCACTTAACGATTGGGCACTGTGTATGATCAGATGGCAAGGTGATTGCGTATCTTTCTCGGACCAACTAAAGGAATATGAGAGACTACCCCGGACGCATGATTTGAGTTGGCGGCGTAGTGTTCGCATTGAAGCTATGCCACTATCTTTATGAACGTGTGAAGTAACACGGATCACAAGGAGCTTAAAGTATCTATTTCTCAGAAGAGTTGAACCTTGAGCACGCAGATGGTTGGACCTGCTCGAAGATTATGATCTGACATTCTTTAACCACACGGCAAGGCTAACGGTGGCAGATGCGCAAGTAGGAAAATCGATGGACAAGACTGCGATGCATGTTGTGACCTCCAACCGCAGTTGATCGACAGATGAAGCGTTGAGTGGAGTGGTGACTCTGACACACCCCTTGAGATTGATGACTTTGGTAGTGCAATCCTACTCTTTATAAAAAAGAAAAGAACCCCTTCCGATAATGGAGTTGCAAAAGATTCGAGGTAAATGGTTGATGGTTGCACCGGCGACTTCTTTTGGACGATCGCGGGAATTGATGCAGTTTCCTGGCAGGATTTGTAACCCCGGATTCGGGGATTAAAGAGAATATTCTTCAAAGCCACGCGAGCGCCGTATGCTATACATCCGGAGGCACCTAAGATGTACAAGATCTAATTGCTTTATGGTGCCCAGGATGAAAACGACGTTGGCGAGTTTTGTAGCTGCGTGTCTAACTTGGCCAACAAGTGCAGCAGAGCACCGAGTTCCCGCGGAACTTCAGAGTTTGCCTAATTCCCGTGTGTAAAATAGAGAGAAGATCAACTAGCTTGTGCAGGATACACCTCAAAGGCGGGGTAGACGCTATCTGGGTGATCGTGGATAGATAC